>NC_066569.1:10284089-10294089 GCF_024679095.1 Eriocheir sinensis
AGGAAGAAGAATATAAAGATGAAGCAGTGGAAGATGATGGAGGAGGAGGAAGAGGCATCATCGAAATCTGGCTACAGGAAACCTATTAGCTTTTTTTTATATATATATACGTCTGCGCCTATAACGCCGGTAGGTTTGCTTGAGGGGCCTGGATGGTAGTCGGCCCCAGCCCGTAATGGCGCAGGCAAGTGTTTATAGTGGCGCCATCTTCTCTTGGCTCATGCTGCCCCCCGGAACTCGTCCTTCATTCACTTGGACGGTTTCCTCTAGAGTCCGGGTTGATGGGTGGTCTTCAGGACAGCATGTGGGTAATTTTAAGCCACTCGGCGGTGACTGAAAAATCCCAGGTGGTAGCGTGGGGATTCGAACTCGCGTCGTCCATCATGCGGTGAATGTGGGCCCAGCACGCTACCACTCAGCCACCGCGTACCCTAGGAAGTTGCTCTCTATAGTGCCGTGATCTGCCAGACAGTTTGATCACAGCCCTTCAGTGCGTATACGTTCAGTTAACTCCTGTTGCGACGGAGTAACGTAAATGCGATTTTTGAAAGTGATGGTTTCTGCAATAATGATATCAGCAGGGAGGTTGTTCCAGTGGCGTATGACTCGGTCTGAGAAGATGTTCCTATATCAATGTCTGTGTTTGGAGCAGCGAGTAGCGGGCTTTTTTTTTATTATTGTTTCCTTTTTTTTTGTGCCCTTGAGCTGTCTCCTTTGTTGTAAAAAAAAAAAAAAATTGCATCGCTTCGCTTGAATGGGAAAACCGTTATTTCTAGTTCTTGAGTTGGTTTGTGGCTCAGAAAACTTGGAGTATTTGACGGTATTGAATTTTTTAAAGTATTTGAAGACCTGAATCATGTCCCCTCGTAAGCACCTCCTTCCGCTTGAGTCGTTCTTCATACGGTCAAAAATTATCAGCCTCAAAGGTGTGATAAACTTTGCAGCGCGCCTCTGAACTCTCTTAAATAATTCAATGTCCTTCCTGTCGCTAGAGAACCAGAACTGCACTGCAAACTCTAGGTGAGGCCTTAGTATGGAATTTGATAACGATGGCATTACTTGGGGCGCCTTGCACTGGTTCCTCGCCGTGAGCCCGAGCAGGAGAGGAAGGGAGGAAAGAAGCAGAAGAATGGGAAGGACTTGCTCTCTCTCTCTCTCTCTCTCTCTCTCTCTCTCTCTCTCTCTCTCTCTCTCTCTCTGTTACACACACACACACACACACACACAATCCCCCCCCCACCCCCCACCCCTCCCCTCACACACTAACTAAGCCATTCCCTTGCCAGTCCGTCCGTCCGTCTGTCTGTCTGTCTGTCTGTTCCCATCACGTGTCTCTCTGTGTGTGTGTGTGTGTGTTTGTTCGTTTGTGTGTACCTCAGCCTTACCTGCATTTACCTGGAAACTGTAAACAAGAGCAGGCGAGCTTACAGAGAGAGAGAGAGAGAGAGAGAGAGAGAGAGAGAGAGAGAGAGAAATTGCTCCGGGGTAGAAAAGAGGAGGGAAGGATGTAAAGAAGAAGGAGGTGAAGGAGGTGAAGGAGGAGGAGGAGGTGGAGGAGGAAGATACAGAAAGGGGAGAGAGAAAGTGGAGGAGGAGGAGGAGGAAGAGGAGACGGGAGGGGGCATGGAGGGGAGAGATTTTGCCCCAGGGGAGGAATAAAGAGGGGAGACTATATAGGTATTTAAGATAGATTATAAAGAGAGAGAGAGAGAGAGAGAGAGAGAGAGAGAGACCCGCGGATTCGTAGATAGGACCAAAGTTGATGTACAGAAGTGAGAGATAAAGATAGGCAAAGAAACGGGGAGAGAGAGAGAGAGAGAGAGTGAGAGAAGTGTCTATCCCCCCCTTTTTTCTCTCTCTTCCTCTCTCTCCACTTCTTCACCTCCCCTTTTTTTCCTCCTCTGTTTCCTCCTCCTCCTTTGTGTTCTTCCTCCTCCTCCTCCTCTTCATCCCATGCCTCTCCTCCTCCTCCTCATCCCCCACTCGCTCTTTCATTAGTGAGGCGTTTTGGTAGAGCGCTCTCTCTCTCTCTCTCTCTCTCTCCAAACAGAATTTCCGTGTTGATTTATCGTCTGTGTGTTTTTTTACTCTATTTTTGACGTATTTATTTTATTATCTTTATTATTGTCTTCATCATCGCTTTAAATTTTATTATCGCATATCTTATCATTGTTATCGCCTATATTATAGAGGTGGGCGATAATGTTTTCGTTTCTCTGTCTGTCTGTCTGTGTCTGTGTCTGTCTGTTTATGTTTGTCTGTGTGTCTGTGTCTGTCTCTGTCTGTTTATGTTTGTCTGTGTGTCTGTGTCTGTCTCTGTCTGTTTATGTTTGTCTGTGTGTCTGTGCGTTAGCTCAAGAAGGGGTTAACAAGAGGCGTCAGCCACACACGGCAGCGTCCTCGGGTGTCGCCAGGCAGGTGTTGCGTCCCGGCACGGAGCAGTATTCTTCCGTTCCTCTCGCCCGGCTAAAATACCGTAGTTTCGCACCGTACCGAAAAAAGGTACTTTACCATAATTAAGTACTTTGATCGTGCCATCAGCAAAATACATCTCTACATCTAAATAGTTTTCCATTTATAAATATAGAGGAACATTTACGATGTGACTATTTTTTCGGTCGCTAACTTTTGGGGATAATACGTTATTTACACACACACACACACACACACACACACACACACACACACACACACACACACAGAGGTGAATAGATTACCTCCTCGTTTTCGTTGGCAAATGTAATAATCATGAAAATAATTTAATTTCCTTCATATCGTCAGTGAAAAATAAAGCATAATATATATATATATATATATATATATATATATATATATATATATATATATATATATATATATATATATATATATATATATATATATATTAAATGTTGCAACGTTGTTGAGGAAACATGGCCTAAGAATGTTTTTGGTAAATATTTAAGTTGAGCATTACAGGCTCACAGGCGAGCGCGTCCACATGTCACTGTCGCCTTATTGCGGATTTTTATTTCTTAGTCTTTCCTGAATTGCAATAAAGCAAAAATGCGTCATTTGACCCATAACGTGCAGGGGTCAATACAGGGGCCCTGCCTGCCGCGGTGACCGCTCCCGACGGCGACAACGTGCTGGGGGAGTGACGGGACGACGCGGAGACACAGTGACACACTCCGCTCAAGCGTTAGACTTGAACAGTTCGCGTCGCCGTCACGTGACTCACCGCGACCAGTAGTGCCGGACACTGCCAGACAACTAAGTGGCACATTTCTTGTTTTCCTTTTGTCTTTTTCTCATTAATATTAGACGATTTTATGTAATTAAGGAAAGATGTTTGAAAGACAAGAGGCAGAAGGCTATCCAGTCTTGACGTGTTTGTTGACGCCCGGCTTTCCTCGGCTGTGGGGGTGTCCAGTGACTCAGGGTTGGAGTAATTGTAATTGTAATTTAACTGAAATGTAATGAATTACTGTATTATTGTAATTGTAATTGAAAATGCAATTATAGTAAGTAATTCTAATTCTAATTAATTAAAGAATGAGGTAATTTGTAATTTGGAGTGACGGGTTGCTTATTTAGACCTAAATAAGTCTGAGGCGGCCACTATACAGGAGCAGCAGCGCGCGTGATGTGGACGTCCAGTTCCTGACGCGTCCTGCAGCCAACGTGTATTGAACGAGAAGCAGACGTCTCTTGCTGCTGCTGCTGCTGCTGCTGCCCTCTGCGGCGTGATTCAGTTCACTTCCTCCAAACCCTTCCTCCAGTGAGGCTCAGTGACGCTGGCTGCTGACACGCTAGGCTGTTACCTTAAGACGTTTTTTTTTTGTGTGTGTGTGTGTGTTTTTTTTACGTCTTGGCCTATTGCGCCGGTAGGCTTCTTCCCGGTGGATCCTGAATTCCTGATGGTCGGCCCAAGGCTTCTTCCCGGCGGGGCCTGATGGTCGGCCCGGCCCGTTCTGGCGCAGGCGAGTGTTTATAGTGGCGCCATCTTGCATTGGCTCATGCTGCCCTCCCGGAGCTCATCTTTAATCCTAGAATCTAGAGTCCGGGTTGATAGGTGGTCTTCTGGACAGCATGTGGGTAGTTTTAAGCCACTCGGCGGCGGCTGAAAAATCCCAGCTTGGTGGCACCGGGCGGGGATTGAACTCGCGTCCTCCTGAGCGCGGGGCCGTCTCGCTATCTGTTCAGCCACCGCCTCCCCTAAACCGTGAAGTGATATGTGGCGCACGGGTGATGTTCATTATGTAATTTTAATTGTAATTGTTATTGAATGTGTTTTAAAGTAATTGTAATTGTAATTGCTGTTTTCAAATGTAATTATAATTGTAATTCAGAGTTTTTGAAAATAATTGTAACTAATTGTAATTATTTTTTACAAGTGTAATTACTTCAACTCTGTTCAGTACGAAATTTTGTGCTAACTTCCGTACCTAAATCGTACCGTCCCGTACTTCACGGAAAATATCGTACCGTAATCCCGTACCGCACTTTCTGAATAAATGTCAACCGTACCGTACCCTGCGTGACTCTCTCTCTCTCTCTCTCTCTCTCTCTCTCTCTCTGTGTCTCATTTCCTCTCCCTCCCAGCATCAATATCTTTCTCTCCATCTTTTTTGGCTTTCCTTTCCCCTTCTTCCTCTCTATCTACATCAGTGTTTGCTCTCTCATCTCTCTCTCTCTCTCTCTCTCTCTCTCTCTCTCTCTCTCTCTTGTGGGGCTCAATGAAGGCAAGGATAGCTCCCTCACTGAATGGCTTAAGGCGACCGTATGGAGGAAAAGCGTCCCATAGCTTGAAGGCAGACCATGAAAACTTGAAGTGGGTGACCGGAGTGGGCTCGGGAGGAGGGTTCGAACTTGAGGATCTTAAGTTTTTTTCTTCCCTGCTTCGTTCACTCTTTCCTGTTTTATTATCGTGGTTATTTTTTATTCATTTTCGTTTTACTGTCGTGTTTGTTTTACTGGTTTTTATTTCATTTTATTTCTTTTCATTTCTCTAGTTTTCCTTCCCTGCTTCGTTCACTCTTGACTTCCGTGTTTTATTATCGTGTTTATTTTTGTATTCATTTTCGTTTTAGTCTCGTTTTTTTATTGCTTTTTATATCACTTTTATTTCTCTCTTCATATCTTTTTTTATTTCTCTCCTACATCTTTCGTGCGAGGAGGAGGAGGAGGAGGAAGAAGAAGAGGAGGAGGAGGAGGAGGCAGAGAGATGTTTAATTATTTCTTGACCGTTTCTCTTTTTTTTTTCTTTTCTTTTTTTACATATTTTAAATCTCCTCTCTCTCCTTCCTTTTCTTTCTTTCCTTCCTTCCTTCCTTCCGTCCCTTCCCTCCTTTATGCCCTCCTTCCCTCCCACCCTTTCCTCCCTTCTTTTTCTTCTTTCCTTCTTTCTTTCCTTTCTTCCTTCTCCTTTCCCTTCTCTTCCTCCCTTCTTTTGCTACCTCCCTTCTTTCTTCCCCTTCTTCCTTCTCTTTTCCCTTCTCATCCTCCCTTCTTTTTCTTCCTTCTTTTTCTACCTTCCTTCTTTCTTCCCTTCCTTCCTTCCTTCCTGCTTCCCTCCTTCCTTTCATCCCTTCACTTTATCTTACTTTTCTTTCTCCCTTCCCTTCTCTTCTCCTCCCTTCCTTCCTTCCTTCCTTCCTTCCTTCCTTCACCTTACCTGTCCTTCCCCCTCCGTTCAGGTATGCGTGACACTCCTTGATTCTGTTTCACCTGTAATCAGCTGTTTGTTGGGTCACTCACCTTGAAGGGTCACCTGCAAGCCGTTAATTAGTCATGGAGATGATGATGACGATGATGATAGTGGTGGTGGTGGTAAATAGGTGAGGAAGAGTGTGTGTGTGTGTGTGTGTGTGTGTGAGTGTGTGTGTGTGTGTGTGAGTGTGTGTGTGTGTACTTTCTCTTCTCTTTTTCTCCTCCTTTTCCTTTCTCATTCCATACTTCCTCTTCTCTTTCTCCTCTTTCCTCCTCCTCCTCCTCCTCCTCCTCCTAACCTATCCATCCAATCTTCCTCCTTTTCCAGTAACCTTAACTTTCCTCCTCCTCCTCCTCCTCCTCCTCCTCCTCTATCACCATCATTTCTCGCCCCACTTCCCTCCGTCACTCCCCTCCCCCTCCCCCCCGTCACTCCCCCCTCCCTCCCCCCTTCTCCGCCCCTGCAATTTAACTCCTGGATCAAGTAGGTCACGTGGGAACCACTCAACAGGTGTCCTCCTCCTCCTCCTCCTCCTCCTTCTCCTCCTCCTCCTCCTCCTCCTCCTCCTCCTCCTCCCCTTTCTTCCGAGTGTTTGGGTGGAATGTTTACCTTCCACACTTCTCCTCCTCCTCCTCCGCCTCCTCCTCCTTCCTTTTATTTCCCTCTCCTCCTCCCCCTCCTCGTAAATAAAGGTTTCTTCCGCCTCCTCATCTCTCTCTCTCTCTCTCTCTCTCTCTCTCTCTCTCTCTCTCTCTCTCTCTCTCTCTCTCTCTCTCTCTCTCTCTCTCGTTCCTTCTTCCTTTCTTCTCTACCTCCTTTGCGTCCTTCTCCATTCTTCCTTCCTTTCTTTCTTTCTTTCTTTCTTTCTTTTTTATCTCTATCCATATTTCCACCCTTACTCTCCTTCCTTCCTTTCTCCCTTCCTTCCTTCCTTCCTCCCTTCCTTCCTTCCTTCCTTCCTTATATCTGGCCATGTTACCTCTCTTGTTCCTTCTCTTCCTCCCTTCTCTTCCTCCCTCCCTCCCTCCCTTCCTTCCTCCCTTCCTCTCCATGCATACTATACCACCCATACTCTTTTCCTCCTCCTTCCCTCCCTTCCTCCTCCTTTTCTCCCTTCCTTCCTTATTCAACTCTGCAATACGCTTTCCCTCCCCTCCCCCCCTCCCCCCCCCCCGCCACGCCAACACACACGCCCAAGGGGAACACACGCCCTACAGACACGCCCACAAACACGGGACATTCTGAAGGGGGCGTGTCAATGGGAAGGGAAGCAAAGGGCGAGAAAAAGAAAGGGATGAAAGAGAAGGGGAAGATGGAGATGATGGGAAGGGAAAAGAGGAAGGAAAGGGAAAGAGAAAGGGAAATTTAAATGG
Source organism: Eriocheir sinensis (assembly GCF_024679095.1). Classification (NCBI taxonomy): domain Eukaryota; kingdom Metazoa; phylum Arthropoda; class Malacostraca; order Decapoda; family Varunidae; genus Eriocheir; species Eriocheir sinensis. The sequence goes on from NC_066569.1 coordinate 10,291,155, forward strand.
TGTAAGAAAGGGAGTGAAAGGGAGGGGAAAGAAAAGAATGAAAGAAAAAAGGGAGAAAGGGGAGTGTAGAGAGGGAAAAGAAGAAAGGGAGGGAAAGAAAGGGAAGAAAGAAGAAGGGGAGATGGAAAGGGGAGAAAGAGGAGTGTAAGGGAAGAGAAGGAAGGAAGGGAAAGAAAGGGATGAAAGAAAAAGGGAAGATGGAAATGATGGGAGGAAAGGGAGTGTAAGGAAAGGGAAGAGAAGGAAGGAAGGGAAAGAAAGGGAAGAAAGAAGGGGAAATGAAAATGATGGGAGGAAAGGGAGTGTTAGGAAGGGAAGAGAAGGAAGGAAGGGAAAGAAAGGGATGAAAGAAGAAGGGAAGATGGAAATGATGGGAGGAAAGGGAGTGTAAAGAAAGGGAAGAGAAGGAAGGAAGGGAAAGAAAGGGATGAAAGAAGAAGGGGAAATTGGAATATGTGGGAAATGAATCTAGTTATTGGGGCCCAGGAGACAGTTTTGGGGTCGGAAGTTGGTAAACGTAAGAGGCTGAGTACGACAATCTGGCAACGTTGGGTCCCTTCCACCACAGACTCAAGGGCCAGCGGGACGGAGATGTGCACCGCCGCCACGCGCAGCCATAGCGTGTGCACTCAACTTGACCTTTATCCGCTGTTGCCTGGCGCTGGGTCGGTGAGGGCCAGCCAGCGCCATAACACTAACTTGTGGCGCCGCGCGTGTGGAGAAGCGCTATCGACCACTGGACTCGTCAGCACACCGGCAGGGCACGGCAGGGCAGGGTAGGACACGACACAGTAGGGTAGGACACGGCAGGACATTATAGGACACGGGAGAAAGAGTGAACGAGAGAGAGAGAGAGAGAGAGAGAGAGGGGAAGGGAAGATTAAAAGAAGGGAGAGACGTAGGGGGGAAGGAATATATGGGGGAGGAAGGGACGGAAGGAGGGCAGGGGCAGGGCACGGCAGGGTAGGACACGGTAGATTATAATAGGACACGGTAGAGGAGGGCAGGGGGAGGGCAAGGAAGGGTAGGACACGGTAGATTATATTAGGACACGGCAGAGGAGGGCAGGGGCAGGGCAAGGCAGGGTAGGACACGGTAGATTATATTAGGACACGGCAGAGGAGGGCAGGGGCAGGGCAAGGCAGGGTAGGACACAGGATTATATTAGGACGGCAGAGGAGGGCAGAGGAGGGCAGGGGCAGGGCAAGGCAGGGTAGGACACGGTAGATTATATTAGGACACGGCAGAGGAGGGCAGGGGCAGGGCAAGGCAGGGTAGGACACGGTAGATTATATTAGGACACGGCAGAGGAAGAGGACAGGCACCGCAGCACACAGGCCCAAATTACAGGCCGCCTCGTCGTGCCTGGAGAGTCCTTCATTGGGGGGGAGGATGGGGGTGGCTGAGAGGACCCTGCGGGGCTACACACACACACACACACACACACACACACACACACACACACACACACACACACACGAAGGTACGCACAGGTAAAGACGCACACAGAAAACCATACACGGAAAAGAAGGAAATGGAAGGAAAAGGAGGAGAAAAGGAGACGAAAGAGAAAATACACACACACACACACACACACACACACACACACACACACACACACACACACACACACACACACTCACGCGCGGAGAGTCCTCATCACCATAACAAATGAGGTGAGTCAGGCCACACACACACACACACACACACACACACACACACACACACACACACACACACACACACACACACACGAGAGCAAAAGGAGCAATGTTTTGGTTCAAGGAGAAACATCGGACAACAAACACATTACAGGAAGAGAATGGGAAGAGGAGGGAGGGAGAGAGGGAGAGAGGGAGGAAGGGAGAGAGGAATGAATGGGAGAGGAGGGGAAAGAAGGAAGGAAAAGGGAGAGGGAGAAAGAGGGATGGAGGGAGGGGAGATTAAAAGAAGGGAGAGATGTAGGGAGGAAGGAATATATGGGGGAGGAGGGGAAGGAAGGAAGGAAAAGGGAGAGGGAGAAAGAGAGGGAGGGAGGAAGGGAAGATTAAAAGAAGGGAAAGATGTAGGGAGGAAGGAATGGTGGAGGATGGGAAGGAAGGAAGGAAGGACAGACAGATTCCTTCGTTCCTTCTTCCTTCCCTTCCTTCCTTCCTTCCTTCCTTTTCTTTTTCCCTCCTTTCCTTCACTCAGGATAGAGAGATAGATAGACAGACAGGCAGAGTGTGTGAGTGAGAGGTGGAGGGAGGGAGGGAGGGAGATGATGGGAAGGGAAGGAAGGGGAGAGGAGGGGAGGGGGTGGTGGGGGGAGAGGGGGGAGGGGGGGGCATTTGTACCCCTTACTGGGACTATTGCATTCACGACCCCTTTGCATAGATCATTAAGGGAGGGAGGGAGGGAGGGAGGGAGGGAGATGATGGGAAGGGAAGGGAAGAGAAGGAAAGGGAATGGAAGGGAAGGGAAGAGAATGGAAGGGAAGGGAAGAGAAGGAAAGGGAAGGGAAGGGAAGGAAAGAGAAGGAAAGGAAAGGAAAGGGACGGGAAGGAAAGAGAAGGAAAGGAAAGGGAAGGGAAGGAAAGAGAAGGAAAGGAAAGGGAAGGGAAGGGAAGAGAAGGAAAGGAAAGGGAAGGGAAGGGAAAGAAAGAGGGAGGGAGGGAGAGAGGGAGAGTGCCTTCCTTCCTTCCTCCTCCTCCTCCTCCTCCTCATTCTCAATCTCATTCTCATCCTCCTCCATGTTCTCTTCCTCCTCCTCCTCCTCCTCCTCTCTTCCTCTCTCCCTTCCTTCCTTCCTTCCCTTCCTCTCCCATCTCTTCCTTCCTCCCTACATTTCTCCCGTTTCTTATTCTTCCCTTCCTTCCTTCCTTCCTTCCTTCCTTTCTTCCTTCCTTTCTTCCTTCGCCTTCCTTTCTTCCTCCTTTCCTCCCTTTCCTCTTCC
>NC_066569.1:10304089-10321589 GCF_024679095.1 Eriocheir sinensis
CTTTCTTCTTCATTTCTTCCTCCACTTTTTCTTCCTTTTTCTCTTTTCCCTACCTTTCCTCTCTTCTCATTTTTCTTCATTTTCTTCTCTCTCTCTCTCTCTCTCTCTCTCTCTCTCTCTCTCTCTCTCTCTCTCTCTCTCTCTCTCTCTCTCTCTCTCTCTCTCTCTCTCTCTCTCTCTCTCTCTCTCTCTCTCTCTCTCTTCATCCTCTACTGTTCTCCCTATCCTCAACTTATCTAAAATTGGTATCGACGGTCATTTTGTTTCGTCTGGAGTAAAGTGAATTCCGATATGCAGATTGAATCACCAGAGCGGGAAACTCTTTATAATGAACAACCAATAAGCTTTCTGTTGCCTGTATTTCCATGTTTTCTTTTTCTTGTTTTCTTGTTCTTGTTCTTCTTCTTCTTCCTTTCTCTTTTCCTCTCCATCTTTCCCCTCCTACTCTTCTTCCTCCTCCTCCTCCTTTTCTTTTTTTCTTCCTCTTCCTCTTTCTCCGCCTCCTCCTCCTCCTCCTCCACATCTCTTGTCGTATCAGCTTTTCAATTCAAACTCTTGTCTCCTCTCTAATCCTTTTCCTCCTCCTCCTCCTCCTCCTTCCCTCCTTGAGTTTCCCATTTGGCGCTGCAGTGTTTCAGCAAATTGTTATCTTCGCTTTTTAGCATAAGGAAGCACTCGTTAGGGGTCGAGAGAGAGAGAGAGAGAGAGAGAGAGAGAGAGACACACACACACACACACACACACACACACACACACACTCCCTCTCCTTCCTTCCCTCCCTCCCTCCTTCCCTTCATTCATACATCCATTTATCTCTCCCTCCTCTGCCTTCCTTCTTTCTTTTTCCTTAATTTTCCTTCGCTCCTTCCCTCCCTTCCTTCCTTTCCCTCATTCCGTCTTTCTTCCCTACCTCCCTCCTTCCCTTCCTTCCATCCTTCCTTTCCTTTCCTTTCCTTTCGTTTTTTCTTCCTTCCTTCCTTCCTTCATCTCTTCTTTTCCCCGTCTCTCCGTCTCTCCCTCCCTTCCTCCCTTCTTCCTTTCCTTTCCTTTCCTTTCCTTTTTCCTTCCAACCTTCCTTCCTTTTTACTTCTTTCCCTACTTCCTCCCTTCCTCCCTTCCCCTCCATTTTCCCCCCCCTCCCCCCCCCGTCCCAGCACGTCTCACCGGCTTCGCATAATCGCCCTGAGCCATTCACTCCCTCATCAACATATTCGCTCCTTTATCCGCCTCACCTGACCGCCATTCACCTTAATTGGCTTGGCGTGTGTACCTGTCCTCCTGTGGCTTCACCTCCTCAGAACCTTCTTTAGGATTCAAACACTCGCTGGAACGCCTCTCAGACACGCGTATATGGCTGAAACACGTCTTGAACCTTCTTTATGGCTGAAACACTCGCTGGAACGCTTCTCAGACACGCGTATATGGCTGAAACACGTCTTGAACCTTCTTTATGGCTGAAACACTCGCTGGAACGCTTCTCAGACACGCGTATATGTCTGAAACACGTCTTGAACCTTCTTTATGGCTGAAACACTCGCTGGAACGCTTCTCAGACACGCGTATATGGCTGAAACACGTCTTGAACCTTCTTTATGGCTGAAACACTCGCTGGAACGCCTCTCAGACACGCGTATATGGCTGAAACACGTCTTGAACCTTCTTTATGGCTGAAACACTCGCTGGAACGCCTCTCAGACACGCGTATATGGCTGAAACACGTCTTGAACCTTCTTTATGGCTGAAACACTCGCTGGAACGCCTCTCAGACACGCGTATATGGCTGAAACACGTCTTGAACCTTCTTTATGGCTGAAACACTCTCTGAAACGCCTCATGAGCCTTCTCTATGGCTGAAACACTTTGAAACACATCTTGAACCTTCTTAATGGCTGAAACACTCTCTGAAACACCTCTTGAACATCCTCTATGGCTGAAACACTCTCTGAAACACCTCTTGAACATCCTCTATGGCTGAAACACTCTCTGAAACACATTTTGAACCCTCATTATGGCTGAAATACGTCTTCGATACTTCCATGTGGTTGTAATACTGTCTAACACACACTCAGAAGCTTCCACGATATGGCTGAAACTACTCTAATCGCCGCCCCCCGCTTCCCCTACCCCCCCTAACACCCACACTCCGCCCCGTATGGCTGAAATAACATAGGTTGATGGTGTCTGCGATCTTTTTCTTTTTATTTTCTTTCTCCTAAAAAAAAAAGAAGTACGAGGGAAAATAGGGTCAATCATTTTTATTTTATTTTTATTTTTATTTTCTTTCTCCTAAAAAAAAGAAGTACGAGGGAAAATAGGGTCAATCATTTTTATTTTATTTTTCTTTTTCTTTTCTTTCTCCTAAAAAAAAGAAGTACGAGGGAAAATGGGGTCAATCATTTTTATTTTATTTTTATTTTTATTTTCTTTCTCCTAAAAAAAAGTACGAGGGAAAATGGGGTCAATCTTTTTTCTTTTCTTTTTCTTTTTCTTTTCTTTTCTTCTTTGAGCATAAGTTTAATATTCTTTTCCTCTCCTAAAAAAAAAATAGGAGGAAAAAATGGCGATCCGATCTTTTTCTTATTCTTTTTTTTCTTTTTTTTTCTTTTTCTTTTCTTTTTTGACTAAATCTTTTTTTGTTCCCCTGAAAAAAAAATTATAGGAAAAATAGCGATTCGATATTTTTTATTTTTTATTCTTTTTTCTTTTCTTCTTTGACCATAAATTTAGTCTTTTCCTCCCCTAAGAAAAGAAATACAATGGAAAATAGGGTCGATCTTTTTAGTCTTTTCTTTTTCTATTCTCTTTCTTTTTTTGGCCATAAATTTAGTCTACTTTTATGAGGGAAAAATGGCAGCTCAATCTATTTTTTTCTGATGATTCGTCGCTTGATTCCATTCATTTCCAGGCCGGGCAAAAATATGGTGATTGACTTAACGTGTGTGTCTGTCTGTCTGTCTGTCTGTCTGTCCACCTGTGTGTGTGTGTGTGTGTGTGTGTGTGTGTGTGTGTGTGTGTGTGTGTGTGTGTGTGTGTGTGTGTGTGTGTGTATTTAATCTTTCTCTTTTCCTTAATTTCTATCTTTATTTCTTTTCTCTGTTTTCATTCTGTTCTTTCCGTGTCTTTATTCCTTGTTTGTTCCTCTGTTTATATTTGTTTTCCTCTTTTTTTTCTTTATTTCTATCTCCGTTTTTCCTCTCTTCTTCTTCCTGTTTCTTCCTCTTTTCTCTCTTTTTCTTTATTTCTCTTTCTCCGTGTCTGCTCTGTTCCTCTTTTTCTTTCTTTTCCTCTCTCTCTCTCTCTCTCTCTCTCTCTCTCTCTCTCTCTCTCTCTCTCTCTCTCTCTCTCTCTCTCTCTCTCTCTCTTCTCTCTTCTCTCTTTTCTCTTTCTCTCTCTCTCTCTCTCTCTCTCTCTCTCTCTCTCTCTCTCTCTCTCTCTCTCTCTCTCTCTCTCTCTCTCTCTCTCTCTCTCTCTCTCTCTCTCTCTCTCCCCCGTGGTCATTTGTCTCAGCCTTCACATTTCAAAGTACACCTAATCCGTCTTTTACATCCTCTCCTTTGTCTGTCTCTTATTGTGTCTTCTCGGTAAACATCCAACTCTGCCTGTCTGTCTGTCTGTCTGTGTACCTTCCCTGCATCCTCTTACTACTATGTCTGTCTGTCTGTCTATCTGTCTGTGTTTTTCTTCTGCTTATTTTCCCTTCTACTTTTCATACTAATGTCTCGGTCTGTGTCATGATATTTTTCTTTTTCTGTCTGTCTGTCTGTTTTTCTGTACCCACCTTATCTTAATGCTCATTCTAGTCTTTGTCTGTCTGTATCTCTTTTTCTGTCCACCTATCCTACCTCATACTTATCTTGCGAAGGGAGTGGCCTAGGAAGGGAGGGCATGTAATATGAACTTTTAAAATCATGCAGTATTTATATATTCAATAATTCACCAACTGTTTTAATGTCATTTTCTATCGAAGTCTTTGTCTATCTCCGTCCAGCTCCCGTCTCAGTGCTCTTTTTGTGGTAGGTGGATAATTAACTGAAAGGGTAACGATGATAAACAGGAAATGGGATATTAATGAAGTTCGTCTCTCTACTGATCCTTCGTCTGAATATGATGGTGTGTGTGTGTGTGTGTATGTGTGTGTGTGTGTGAGAGAGAGAGAGAGATGAATCGTAGCACACACACACACACACACACACCGATATCCTCATTCATCTTCTCGATTCTGTATTCACGTAAAAAAAACACGATAGATTTTTCTCTCGCTGTGTTTGTCTGTCTGTCTGTCTGTCTGTCTGTCTGTCTGTCTGTATCATTGGAGTGAGTGTGAGTGAGTGATTGAGTGAGTGTGTGAGTGTGTGAGTGAGTGAGTGATTGAGTGATTGAGGGAGGGAGAATGGGAGGAAGATATTGAGTGAGTGAGTGAGTGAATGAATGTCTGCATGATTGAATGAGTGTGTTGGGGAGTGCGTGAGTGAGTGAGTGAGTGAGTGAGTGAGTGCGTGGGCCCAATCAGAGAGGGTCGTCTGTCTCCCAACACCGCAGTAACACCCTTCAATCCCTCATGATCCCTTCCTCTTCACTGATAAGCACGATTCGATCCTCCGTGAGCCGCCTCGAGCCTTTGTTTACCTTCTAAAACGCTTTAATACAGACTTCAGGTCCCCGGATGCGATGCTCTCCCGTTTTCCGCCGCTTAATAAGAACGTTCCCGACGCCTTGGACTTTAAATGAAACTAATTCGGTCCGTCGCTAGATAAGGCAGTTTTGGAGACCTTTTTTTTGGTACAGTAAAGGGAGGAACTCAAGGTCAAAAAACAAATGAAAATCAAAACGCTCGCTACCCACTGCTGCTATAAAGAGAGTAGTAAGGAGTGGCCAGAAGAGAGGTCAGTTTTGGGAGGAGGGGAGACTGATAAGGGAGTTTGGGGACCTTATACTCTTTAAGGGGGGACTTATAATGGAGTTTCAGGACCTTATACTCTTTGAGGAGATTACCTTCCCTTCCCTTCCCTTCCCTTCCCTTCCCTTCCCTTCCCTTCCCTTTCCCTTCACTTCACTTTCCTTCCCTTTTCTTTCCTTTCCCTTCCCTTCCCTTCCCTTCCCTTTCTTTCCCTTCCCTTTCCTTTCCTTCCCTAGCCTGCCCCTCCCTTCCCTTCCCTTCCCTTCTCTTCTCTTCCCTTCCCTACCCTTCTCTTCCCTTCCCTACCCTTCCCTTCCCTTCCCTTCCCAGATCTTCCCTTCCCACCATGCCCTGCCCTTCCCTTCCCTTCCTTTACCTTCCGTTCCCTTCCAGCCATGCCCGCCCCGCCCCGCCCCGCCCCGCTGTGGAGTGCCCTGCGACTCACCCCGAATTGATAGGAAGTCCCCGTGTAGATATAATTGCCACTTTGGTTTTGAGATAAAGAAGTAATAAAGAAAAGCGGATTAGGAACAATGAAAGGACTCCGGGGAAAGGGGGAAAGGTTGTTGTTGTTGTTGTTGTTGTTGTTGGTGGTGGTGGTGGTGGTGGTGATATGTGTGGGTGGGGAGGGAATCATGTGTGTGTGTGTGTGTGTGTGTGTGTGTGTGTGTGTGTGTGTGTGTGTGTTGTTCTCTCTCTCTCTCTCTCTCTCTCTCTCTCTCTCTCTCTCTCTCTCTCTCTCTCTCTCTCTCTCTCTCTCTCTCTCTCTCTCTCTCTCTCTCTCTCTCTCTCTCTCTCTCTCGCCTGGGGTCTGATATCGCTTCTCGTTTAATAAAAAAAGAAAGAAAAAAAATATTCCATGCTCATTATTATTTGGTGTGTCTTTAATTAGAGAGAGAGAGAGAGAGAGAGAGAGAGATGCGCTTTTCATTGATTCTTATGATGTGTTGACTCTCTCTCTCTCTCTCTCTCTCTCTCTCTCTCTCTCTCTCTCTCTATCTTTCGTCCCAGAACATAAACAGTGTCACAGAAAACGGGAGCTGAGTGACGCTTCCATTTTCTTTCCCTTTTATTTTTAACTACAACGAAACTAATTATTCCTCGCTCTCTCCCTCTCTTCCTCCTTCCTTCCTCCATCTTCCTTCCCGCCTCCCTACGTTTTCCTCCATTCCTTCTCCTTCCTTTCTGCCTCCTTGCATCCTTTTTCTCTCCCTCTCTCTTCCTTCCCATTATTTACAGTCTCTTTCCTTTCCTTCCCCTTCCTTCTTCTTCCTTCCTTCAATTCTCCGTCATTCCCTTCCTTCCTCCTTCTTTCCCTCCTCCTTCTCTCGCTTCTCCTTCCTTCCCTCTTCCCTCTACCTCTCCTCCTTCCCTCTTCCTCCTCCTCCTCCTCCCTCCCTTACACGCTATCCTCATTAACTTTCTCTCTCTCTCTCTCTCTCTCTCTCTCTCTCTCTCTCTCTCTCTCTCTCTCTCTCTCTCTCTCTCTCTCCTCCGCATTTAGACGACCCAAGAGAGAGAGAATGGTTCCTCCCTCCTTAGCACAATTTATCCTTCCTTTACACACACACACACACACACACACACACACACACACACACACACACACACATATGCATACAAACTAGGACACATATTTACATTTCTCTCTCTCTCTCTCTCTCTCTCTCTCTCTCTCTCTCTCTCTCTCTCTCTCTCTCTCTCTCTCTCTCTCTCTCTCTCTCTCTCTCTCTCTCTCTCTCTCTCTCTCAAACATGTATGCATAGTAATATGAATTTACAAAACCTGTTATATATATACATGAGGAGGAAGAGGAAGAGGAGGAGGAGGAGGAGGAGGAGGAGGAGGAGGAGGAGGAGGAGGAGGAGGAGGAGGAACTGCTTAAGTATGCAGAGGAAGGGAAGAAGCGGGCAGTAGTCTTGTTAATGGAATAGGAGGAAGAGGGGAAGGAAAGAGAGAGAGAGAGAGAGAGAGAGAGAGAGAACATGAAAAAAAGGAAAAAAAGAAAAAGAGAGAAAATGAAAGAAAGAGAAAGAATATAAAAGAAAGAAAAACAAAGAAAGAAAGAGAATTGAAAGAAAGAAATTGTAAAAAAAAATATGGCAGAGGAGAAAAAGAAAATGATTTAGAAAAGGAAGAGGAGGAAAGCGAGGAGGAGGAGGAGGAGGAGGAGGAGGAGGAGGAGGAAGAAGAAGTAGAAAAAAGTGGATTCGACGTTGGCAAGAAAAGAAATAAAGAACAGAGAGAGAGAGAGAGAGAGAGAGAGAGAGGCCCACCCCTAAATTAGATTAAAACAGGTGAGATTGACAGGTGTGTAAGGGGGAGAGGGAGAGGGGGAGGGAGGAGGGGTAGGGAAAGGGGGGGGGGCACGGTCAAAGGAAGGGAGGGAGGAGGAGGGGAAGGGGGTATGAGGTCCAAGTTCGGGGGGAAGGGGGTCATCAAAGGGGGCGGCTCTCTCTCTCTCTCTCTCTCTCTCTCTCTCTCTCTCTCTCTCTCTCTCTCTCTCTCTCTCTCTCTCTCTCTCTCTCTTCCGTTAAAACAATAATTGCATAAAGTTACACTCCTGCTTCGTAGAGAGAGAGAGAGAGAAACATGAAACCGATCCCAGCAGCCGGAGAGAAAACATACAAAAATAGTTATCCCATTTCGAGAGACAACCACCTCCCCGTTTTCTTTCGATTTCTCGTCTGCTATTTTTGAGGGAAACTCGCGAAGAAAGAAAGAAAGAAAGAGAATGTCAGAGACCGTGTGAGTTATTTGTTTCCTCCAGTGACGGCAAAATCTGAGAGAGAGAGAGAGAGAGAGAGAGAGAGAATGGAATGGCAATGAAATCCTACCTCTTTAATTACTGTCTATATGTCTACCTACCTACCTACCTACCTACCTACCGAGGCACTCTGCTAGGTCCGTCTGGTAGGCTCCGGTCCCTCGTCGTGCAGGAGACGGCCATACAGCGCCTCTCGTTGGTGCCTACAAGGACTGTGCGGGGAAATACTGCAATACTTCATTCAAAAAGTTCAAATAATGCGATATGGCCGGGAAGAAAGTGTTGCTCTCCTTCCCGTAAATCCTGCAAAGTAACTAAGTAATTCCACTTCAAACCCGTCGGTCCAAACTCCTGCTTGTCGGCTGTTCATGATGGTGAGGCAAAGGCAAGGGACATCAGGCCTCTAGTGACACGTGACCACTCTAGCAATTTGACTTACACCTGGTATCGATATATGTAAAATAAATGTCTGTAGGTCTGTTTAAATAGTCTGTTTGTCTGTCATCGTATCCCGTCTTTATGGAGTTGGCTTTTGTAACACAACTCAACCTTATACACAGGACTTAGAGGTTGGTATGATAAGACTTTCGCTTCTCACGTCACCTATTTCTAAAGGTCAAAGAGGGGGTCAGTCGAGTTCTAATGGGTGTTTCTTTAGGTTCATGGTACAGAGGAAGGGTCAAACTACCACCAGGGTCATAAAACTACTCCCGGAAATGCCTACAACTCCTACGAAAGCCTTGTCAAATATGTGTTCTTGGGCCCCGAAATGTCTTGTAATACGAGTACCAACATTCTAAATAATATTCCGCCAAAAAGCGAGGCTGAAGGTCGACAGGCTTTGTTGAGTCACCAGAATGGCCGCGTGTCACCGGCAGCTGGCTTCACTGCCCTGTGCGCCATATTTTATAAACAGGCGCCGAGCAGGAGCCTTGCCCGCCGGGGGTGTAGCAGAATGGCTTTGTTCTGCAGAAAAAAAAAGCAAAGTGAGCGAGGATTTATTTGTGCTGTATTATTAGACGGAATCATTTCAATTATTAGATACAAAAGCAAATGAGAGACAAAGCATTTTCATCAACCCGCCTGCTTAATTACCCGACTACCAACCTGTTTGCCTACCTGCCTAATTACCGACCTACCGACCTGCCTACCGACCCACCTACCAACCAACCTACCTACCTACCTACCAACCAACCTACCTATCAACCTTCCTACCAACCTATCAATCTTCCTACCAATCTATCTACCTCTCCCCCCCCCCCACCTGCCCACCTCTCTGTTACAAACACACCTGGTTATATTTCTAATTAGAGTAATATTTGATGAGCGGCTCAAGTTTAGGTAGATGGTAATGAGGCTTAATCACCTGTCTAATGAGAGTGATTAAAAGTTGCTGCGAGACGAAGAAAGAGAGAGAGAGAGAGAGAATTCGCTAAATCCTCGGCTCTGTAATCCCCATAATTAACTTTTCTCTCTCTCTCTCTCTCTCTCTCTCTCTCTCTCTCTCTCTCTCTCTCTCTCTCTCTCTCTCTCTCTCTCTCTCTCTCTCTCCTCCTTTATCTTCCTCCTCCTTCTCCTCCTCCTCCTCTTCCTCCTCCTCCCTCTTTTCAAACACCATCACCACCATCACCACCATCCCCTCCTCCTCCACCTCCTCCTCCTCCACCTCCTCCTCCTCCTCCTCCTCCTGCACTGCAAATTTACTCTTATCTCCCCTATCTCCTTCCTTTCACCTCATCTTGCCATCACTCATCCATCCTCCTCCTCCTCTTCCTCCTCCTCCTCCTCCTCCCCCTCCTTTTCCTCCTCTTCCCCTCGCGAATTCCACCACATCCTCTCTGGAGCAATTCCAAGATTCTCAGCAAGTCCATCACATTCCTCCTCCTCCTCTTCTTGCTCCTCTTCATCTTCCTTCTCCTCTTACATCTCTTCTTGCTCCACTCCATCTTCCTCCTCCTCCTCCTCCGTCTCCTCCTCTTACACCCTTCCTCTTCTTTCTCTTCTTAGCTTCTTATTCTCCTTCCTCAAGTCTTCCTCGCTTCATATTACATCTTCTAAGTCCTCCTCCTCCTCCTCCTCCTCCTCCTCCTCCTCCACCTCCTTCCCCTCCACCACCTCCTCTTCCTCCACCTCCTTCCCCTCCTCCTCCTTTTTTTTTCCTTCTCTTCTTTCTCCTTCTTCTCCTCCTCCTCCTCCTCCTCCTCCTCTTCCTCCACCTCCTTCCCCTCCTCCTTGTTTTTTCCTTCTCTTTCTTCCCCAACTCCTCCTCCTCTTCCTCCTCTTCCTCCTCCTCCTCTTCCTCCACCTCCTTCCCCTCCTCCTCCTTGTTTTTTCCTTCTCTTTCTTCTCCCCTTTCTTCCCCAACTCCTCCTCCTCCTTCTCCTTCTCCTCCTCCTCCTCCTCCTCCTCCTCCTCCTCCTCCTCCATCTACTTTAGGTCCAGAAATAGTGACCATACATAATTCGTGCGCGGAAAACCTCTACAAGTCACGAGGGCGGAATCCTATATCGAGGTCGCCATCAGCAGTGACTGGAAAAACACATAAGGCACTGTCAATCTGCCTGTAAAAAAACCACTATACCATTCCCGGGTTTGCGGCGCTGAAAGTGTGTTAGACGCTGGGAGTGATATTGGTTGGTATTTGTTAGACACGTTCGCTTTTCACATCAACTATTTCTAAAGGTCAAAGAGAGGGTCAGTCGAGTTCTAATGAGTGTCTCTTCAGGTTCATGTTACAGAAGAAGGGTCAAACTACCACCAGGGTCATACAACTACTCTTGGAAATGCCCACAACTCCTACAAAAGCCTTGTCAAATATGTGTTCTTGGGCCCCGAAATGTCTTATAAAACGACCCATTGTCTTTGCATAACTCATTGGCGGGACCTCACCTAGAGTATGCAATGCAGTTCTGGTCTTCTGATTCTATGGACATTGGATTACTTGAGGACATCGACGCGCGCTATGAAAGTGATGGCATCGTTGAGGGCATGTACTTGAAAAACGATTAGGGTGGCTCAGCCTCCTCATGTCTGAAAAGTAACTATTGCGTTGAGATTTGATGCCAGGGTTCAAATACCTCAACAAGCACAGTCTCTCTCTCTCTCTCTCTCTCTCTCTCTCTCTCTCTCTCTCTCTCTCTCTCTCTCTCTCTCTCTCTCTCTCTCTCTCTCTCTCTCTCTCTCTCATCCTCTTCTTTCTCCTCGTTTCTCTTGTTTTTCATATTCTTGTACTTATTCCTATATTTTCTTTGTGTCCCTGCCCTTTTCTCTCTCTCTCTCTCTCTCTCTCTCTCTCTCTCTCTCTCTCTCTCTCTCTCTCTCTCTCTCTCTCTCTCTCTCTCTCTCTCTCTCTCTCTCTCTCTCTCTCTCTCTCTCTCTCTCTCTCTCTCTCTCTCTCTCTCTCTCTCTCTCTCTCTCTCTCTCTCTCTCTCTCTCTCTCTCTCTCTCTCTCTCTCTCTCTCTCTCTCTCTCTCTCTCTCTCTCTCTCTCTCTCTCTCTCTCTCTCTCTCTCTCTCTCTCTTTCTCTGTCTCTATCTCTCTCTATCTCTCTCTCTCTCTCTCTCTCTCTCTCTCTCTCTCTCTCTCTCTCTCTCTCTCTCTCTCTCTCTCTCTCTCTCTCTCTCTCTCTCTAAGTTTTTATAAGGTCCAAACTAACCCGATCACTAGACGCAGAGGCCAAGCATTTAAAGTGAGGCGATGCAGAAAAGACACGGCCAGGAGCTATTTCTCGAACCAAGTCATCCGCCACTGCAACAAACTCCCAGCAGAAGAAAGTAATGCGCAAGCGATCAACTCTTTTCAGACACTTCAATTACGTCACAAAGCCAGAAAATCTCGTTAAGAGCAGACAAGCTGAATGTTGCCTTCTCTTTTATGCTTCCTTCTCCTCCTCCTCCTCATCCTCCTCCTCCTCCTCCTCCTCGTCTTAACTCCTCATTCCCCTTCATCCGCTTTTGGTCTCTTCATACTACATCTAAGATCCCCTCCTCCTCCTCCTCCTCCTCCTCCTACTCTGATGTTCATTAAGGCGACTTCATATAGTATCCCCTCGAAAGCCTTAAAGAAAATGGGAGATGAGCCTTTACAGAGAATGGAAGTATTATCAAGTTTCTCTCTCTCTCTCTCTCTCTCTCTCTCTCTCTCTCTCTCTCTCTCTCTCTCTCTCTCTCTCTCTCTCTCTCTCTCTCTCTCTCTCTCTCTCTCTCTCTCTCTCTCTCTCTCTCTCTCTCTCTCTATATATATATATATATATATATATATATATATATATATATATATATATATATCTATATGGACACACACACACACACACACACACACACACACACACACACCCCTCACCCCCACCCACCCACACACACCACTGAGTGACATGTCTATTTCTTGTATAATTTAAAAGTAAATTGGATGTATAAGTTTTTTTCGTGTGTGTGTGTGTGTGTGTGTGTGTGTGTGTAGCTGTCTTCATGCAACAACCAAACACACACCAAAAAAACAAAAAAAAAAAAAAAACATTACATTTCCTATTCACTTTTAAATTAAACAATAAATAGGCATGTCACTCAGTACTGTGTGTGTGTGTATGTGTGTGTGTGTGTCGGTGTGTGTATGTGTGTGTGTGGGGGGGTGTTAAAGAGAGAGAGAGAGAGAATGTCCTCTGAGAATTTTATTATTAGCACAAATATGAACCTAACACACACACACACACACACACACACACATACACGACCACTTTGCAACCACTTCAAGAGTTCAGATTCTCTCGAGATATAAAAGGCGGAGCTTCGGAACAGACTCAAGCACAAAGGCAGTCTCTCTCTCTCTCTCTCTCTCTCTCTCTCTCTCTCTCTCTCTCTCTCTCTCTCTCTCTCTCTCTCTCTCTCTCTCTCTCTCTCTCTCTCTCTCTCAATCAAAACATTTATATTGCCACCTCACGCGCCTCGTTAGCCAATCAGTTCTCGCCCACTTCTGACGTCAAGGCAACATTTCAGCCAATCACAGCGCGCCTCCTTGATGACGTCACGGCCACTGTTGCCAATCGAAAAAAATACCTCTTGGCCACGAGCTCTTAATGAGAGGCAATTCTGAAGCGTGATTGGTTGACGCGGAAAGGGTAGGGAGAGAGAGAGAGAGAAAGAAGAAGAAGAGAGAATCAAAGTATTGGAATATCTGGATAAAATCTCTCTCTCTCTCTCTCTCTCTCTCTCTCTCTCTCTCTCTCTCTCTCTCTCTCTCTCTCCAAGGCTTTCCATTCTCCAGGGACCAAAAATGCAAAGTATCTCGTTTTCTTTGGGGCGAAATAACGTCGTTTTCTTTTTACGGGGTTTTATTATTTTTTTTAAGGCAGACTGATAAAAGATCGGCTGTTTGTCTTCCTGTCCTGACCCGGCGGTGAGGGCCAAGTAGAGGGTGTTCTTCGTTTTCTTCTTTTTTCTCTTCTTTTTTTCTTCTTTTCTTCTTCTTCTTCTTTTTCTTTTTCTTCTTCTTTTTCTTCCTCTCCTCCTCCTCCTCCTCCTCCTCCTCCCTCCCTTTTTTTTTATTTCTTCTTCCTCTTGTTTTTCATATTCTTGTACTTATTCCTATATTTCCTTTGTGTCCCTGCCCTTCTCTCTCTCTCTCTCTCTCTCTCTCTCTCTCTCTCTCTCTCTCTCTCTCTCTCTCTCTCTCTCTCTCTCTCTCTCTCTCTCTCTCACCTGTTGTGCATCGTTAATTACCTCACCTGGGCTAATTAGCAGGAGTGCCAGGTGACTAGAGTGACCCCTACATTGGTCTGAGAGAGAGAGAGAGAAGAGAGAGGAAAAGTAACAGATCACGAAATATTACCTCAAGAGATGACAAACAGAGGAGAGAGAGAGAGAGAGAGAGAGAGAGAGAGAGAGAGAGAGAGAGAGAACCAGGACAGCGTCCTTGATTGGAGAATTTGAAGTGAATGATTCTCTCTCTCTCTCTCTCTCTCTCTCTCTCTCTCTCTCTCTCTCTCTCTCTCTCTCTCTCTCTCTCTCTCTCTCTCTCTCTCTCTCTCATTCACTGCTCATTTTTGTCTCATTTTCTTTATTCTGAGAGACTGACATCAAAGAAACACACACACACACACACACACACACACACACACACACACACACACACACACACACACACACACACACACACACACACACACACACACACACACACACACACTCTTCCGAATCAAGTGTACTGCACCAATAGTGAAAATACAATAGAGAGAGAGAGAGAGAGAGAGAGAGAGAGAGAGAGAGACCGGATCCTTGGAGCTAATTCTCTTTGTTTCTCACATTTCAGACCGCCGAAGAGGAGAAAGAAGAAGAAGAGAAAGAGGAAGAAAAGAAGAAGACGTAGAACAGGAGAAAGAGGAGAAGGAGAACGAATGAATAGATGAAAAAGTGAGAGAGAGAGAGAGAGAGAGAGAGAGAGAGAGAGAGAGAGAGAGAGAGAGACGGCAGTATTTCAACCCCTCGTCATCCCTAAGGTGTTTTACTGGGGAAAAAAAAATGTCATAGGGAAAAAAGAAATAGGGAATTGTTATAGGGAAAAAAAGTGTTATAGGGAAAAAAGAAGTGTACTTAGGGAAAAAGAAAAGTGATATAGAGAGAAAAAAGTCCTATAGGGATAATGGAAGTATTCTAGGGGGAAAAAAAAGAGAGGTGTTACAAGGGAAAAGAATGTTGTAGCGAAATAAAAAAACACGTCACAGGAAAATAAAAAGTTGTACAGGGAAAAAGTAAGGCAGGTTAGAAAAGAACTATTATAGGGTAAAAGAAATAGCGTAGGGGGAAAAGACGTGGTATAGTGAAGGGAAGGGCAAAGAAGAAGAGTAGGGCAAAAAAAAGGGAAGGGAAGGGAAGGGAAGGGAAGGGAAGGGAAGGGTCTACGTGCAAAAAGGCATGGGAAGGAAAACGAAGGGAAAGAAATAGATAGAAAAT
Source organism: Eriocheir sinensis (assembly GCF_024679095.1). NCBI lineage: Eukaryota > Metazoa > Arthropoda > Malacostraca > Decapoda > Varunidae > Eriocheir > Eriocheir sinensis. The sequence continues at coordinate 10,318,698 of NC_066569.1, forward strand.
TATAGAAGTGAAAAATATGGTAGAGGGAAAAGGAAGTGAAATAGGGAGAAAAAGAAGTCATAGGGAAGTGTGTTAAGTGTTTCATGGAAGTATTGGACAAGACAGTGTTGCCAGAAAAGGTGTAGTTGTGTTGTGAATGCCTTAAGGTGTGTTGCTAATAAGTGTTTCATCGACCCTTGCAGACATGTTCTTATGTTCTTATGTTCTTTTCTTCTATCTCAGAGGTCATAGGGAAATGTGTTAGTGTTTCATGGAAATATTGGACAAGACAGTGTTGCCAGAAAAGGTGTAGTTGTGTTGTGAATGCCCTTAGGTGTGTTGCTAATAAGTGTTTCATCGCCCCTTGCAGACATGTTCTTATGTTCTTATGTTCTTTTCTTCTATCTCAGAGGTGAAAATAACGAGGAAGAAAATATGAATAAGAGAAAGTGAAATAGTAAACAAGAAGACAATAATAACACAAACAAGTGAGAACGTAAACAATAAAACAAAGTGAAATCGAAAAACAAGAAAACAAGAAGACAAGAAAGTGAACAAGAAAGTAAGACAAGAAAGTCAAAACAATATAATATGACAAGAAAGTAAAAATGTAAATAAGAAAATCTACGGAGAGAAACCACACAAAATAAATCACCCAAGAAACACAAATATAAATACGTTACCAGAGACGAAGATAAGAAAAGTAAAAAAAGTATAAGTAACAGAAACCATGACGTGGAATCCGAACCCAAACCCGAGTGTCCCAATGCTAAAAGAACCAAGGCATCGCGTAGACCAGTAATCCTCAACAATCTGTGTAAAGAAATAAGTGACAGAAACCACATCAGTTCCCCCTCAAATTCGCTGAAGGAAAGGAAGAAAACGGGAAGGGAAGTGCAAAATAAACAAACATGAATGATTTGCAAGCCTCAGTGTACATTTCCTAAAAGAACCAGAACATTGCATTTGCTAACAGTGCTTCACAAAATACATACAAAAACACGTCAGCTCCCCCTCAAATACGCTAAAGGGAAGGAAGAAAACGGGAAGGGAAGTGCAAAATAAACAGATATGAACGATTTGCAAGCCTCAGTGTACATTTCCTAAAAGAACAAGAACATCGCATTTACTAATAGTCCTTCACAAAATACATACAAAAACACGTCAGTTCCCCCTCAAATACGCTAAAGAGAGGGAGGAAAACGGGAACGAAAGTACGAAATGAAAACGTAAAAATGAACAGTTCGCAAACCTAATCACCATAACCACCACCAAACTAAATAACTTGATAAATACAACCACATCAGTACCCCCTAAAAAGACGCAGAGAGAGAGGGTGAAGAAAACGTGAAAGGGGAAAGGAAAGTGGAATACAGATAAACATGAACGATTCGCAAACCTAACTTCCACCACCTCCTCCACCTCCACCACCTCCACTTGAGCGTTTGAAAAGACTGCTCAGGCTTCGAAGTCATGTAATAGAGATGGATGTGAGTGAGGCTTCCGAGCTGAGAGGTGTGTGTGCGTGTGTGTGTGCGTGTGGGTGAGGGTGTGTTTGAGTGCGTGTCTGTGTGCGTGTGTGTGTGTGTGTGTGTGTGTATTCTCTCCCTCTCCCTCTCTCCCCCCCCTCCCCCCACACACACATCAATATACAGTCTTATTTGTCCCTTCGAAGCAAACACACAAACACTCACACAAGATCGATTTTTTTTAAGGTAAACGAAAAAAAAGTGAAAACAATCTTGTGTACTCAGATATTCTTCTCTTCCCTCCCCTGAGAGAGAGAGAGAGAGAGATATTATCGAACAGGTTAAGGGACGAAATCAAAAGTAAAGGAAAAATAAAATAAAAAATAAATAAACGAGAGAAGAAAAAAAGATAGAAAAGGAAGGAAAAAAAGAAAAGAAAAATACAAAAATACACTTAAGAAACCTCGGCAAGAAAGAAAGGAAAAAGAAAAAGAGAGGAAAGGAAAGGAAGAAAGTGAAATAGAACGGAGAAGTAAATTTGAGTGGAGGAAAGAAGGAAAGGAAATAAAGATAGATAGATAGAAAGATAGACACACACAAAAAAAAAACTAAAACAAAGAAAACTGTGAGAGAAAAATATAGACAGAATGAAAGAAAATATAAACAAATAAAAGTAAGAAAATCAATGAAAACGGAGATAGAAGTAAAGAAAACGGGAAGCAAGTGACAAAAACAAACGCGCGATATTGAAAAAAAGAACAAGAAAAACAAAAGAGCATCAAACAACAACAAGAAGAACCAGAAACACACAAGGAAACACACAAACACACACTCAACACACGAGAGAAACACAACCACCACCACCACTAACAACCACAACAACAACCACAAAAACAACAACCATTCCTCCACTTAGGACCTCCACACCACGATTCCTTTATGAAGAGGAACAAAGACAAAGAGGAGACAACGACCAGGAGTAAGAAGGAGGAGAAGAAGGAAAAGGAGAAGAAGGAGAAGAAGGAGAAGGAGAAGAAGGAGGCTGAGAACAAAACCGCAGGAGGAGGAGGAGGAGAAGGAGGAGGCGATAAGAAGGAGAAGACGGTAGGAGAGGAGAAGAAGGAGGAGAAGAAGGAGAAGAAGAAGACGGAGAGCAAGATGGGGCTAAGAAGAGGAAGCGAGGAAAAGGAGAAAGGAAAGAACGCCAAAGCTGGAGGTCCTACGTTGGTACCTCTTGGCGTGGCGGCGGGCGTGGCTACAGGGATAGGTGGGGGGCTTGGCGGGGGGCTTGGCGGGGGCTACAGAAGACAGAGAAAGGAGTCGGAAAGAGGAGCCTCCGTGGCGGCAACGATGAGGGAGTCCAAGTTGGTGATCCTCGGAGCGGGCGGCGTGGGCAAGACCTCCCTGGTTCTACAGTTCCTGCAAGGGTTCTTCTCGACGGCGT
>NC_066569.1:10326589-10415659 GCF_024679095.1 Eriocheir sinensis
CTGTGATTGCCTATCTGCCCGTGACTGGGAGGAGGAAGAGGAGGAGGATGAGGAGGAGGAGGAGGAGGAGGAGGAGAGGAGGAGGAGGGAATAAAGAATGGAGAGAAAAATTGCGTATCCGTCCAGCACATCCACACAAAAAAAGAGAAAGTGGATGAAAAAGAAAAATCCACATAGCTACGTCTGATGGAGGAAGAGGAGGAGGAGGAGGAGGAGGAGGAGGAGGAGGGTAGAGGGAGGAGGAGGAGGAGGGAGTAGGAGGAGGTGGAGAAGGAGACCGAAGAGATACTCAAAATAAACTCACACACACACACACACACACAATCTCTCTCTCTCTCTCTCTCTCTCTCTCTCTCTCTCTCTCTCTCTCTCTCTCTCTCTCTCTCTCTCTCTCTCTCTCTCTCTCTCTCTCTCTCTCTCTCGATCTCGATCTCTCTTACAAACCCACCTACCTACACACCACAAAACCCCACCCACCCACTCCCACCCTCCCCTTCTCCCTCCTTCACTCCCTAACCATCTCTTCTCCACCAGGGACGGAGGCGGCGCCGGTGGTGGTGGTGGGGAACAAGGTGGACCTGGAGAGAGAGCGTGCCGTCAGCTTCCAGCGGGCGCAGGACTGGGTGGACACGTGCATGACCAACGCGTCCTACCTGGAAACCTCGGCGAAGTACAACATTAACGTGGGCGAACTCTTCAAGCAGCTTCTCATCCGCACCTACGGCCTGGCTAACAACGAGATGGTGAGTGTGTGTGTGTGTATGTGTGTGTGTGTGTGTGTGTACTTAGCCACGGTTTGACCACGCGATACTCTCGACCGCCAGCTGCCCTGCCAGTCACAAGCGACGGCTCTTGGGCACGGCGGGAAGCTCATACTGGGAACCTCATACCCACATACACCTGGGAGGCGGGACACAACCCCGACTTTACACCCGGCTCCCAGTCACTGCTGGATGAACACGGGGCTCGGATTAAAGGAGACTGCCCATCCGTCTCCATTCTGCCTGGGAATCGAACCCGAGACCTCTGGGTTGTGAGGCGAGTGCGCTAACCACTGGAATACTGTGTGTGTGTGTGGGGGGGGGGGGGTAAGGATCTATATTTGTAGGAGTTCCATGATGCGTTTTTTTTTTTTTTTCGTGTTTTTTTTTGCCTCCACCTCCCTCCCTTACCAAGCCCCTCCCTTCCCGCATCCTCCTCGCCCTTTTACTAACCCCCTCCCCCCTTTACTAACCCTTCTCCCCCCTCCCCCCAGGCGCCCAGCGGAGCACGGGGGCGCCTCAAGTCCCTGGGCAACATCATGGAGGTGGTGCGCCGGCGATCCTTCAGTCTGGCCCAGGCCGCGTCCTGCTCCGCCATCCCCGACCATCCCGACATTCGCGACCACAAATGTGTCCTCCTCTAGGCCTCCCTTCCCTGATCCTCCTTCTCCTCCTCCTCCTCCTCCTCCTCCACAACCCACCTAACCGATCCTAACTTAACCGAATCTCAAGTGTTTCCTCCTATAGACCTACCTCCTCCTCCTCCTCCTCCTCCTCCTCCACCTCATCTCCACCCCTTCATCTCCACCTCATTTCCACTTTTGTTTTTTTTTCTTCTTCATCTCCTTGAGTCGCCTTTTCATCGTCACACTTATTCTCCTCCTCCTCCTCCTCCTCCTTCTCCTCCTCCTCCTCCTCCTCATCATCATCATCATCATCTTCCTTTAATCAATCTCCATGTAGCCCATTCCACTTTCTTATTATCCTCCACAAATTCACGTCATCTCCACTTGCATCCACTCATCTCCACTCAACTCCACCTACCTCCCACTCTCCCCCCATTTCATTTAACCTTCTTTTGATGACCTTTCCCACTCATCTCCACCACTCATCTCCACTGATCTCCACCCCTCATCTCCACCACTTGTCTCCCACTTACCTCCACCACTCATCTCCCACTGATCTCCACCACTCATCTCCACTTATCTCCACCACTCACCTCCACTTATCTCCACCACTCATCTCCACTGATCTCCACCACTCATCTCCACTGATCTCCACCCCTCATCTCCACCACTTGTCTCCCACTTACCTCCACCACTCATCTCCACTCATCTCCACCACTCACCTCCACTTATCTCCACCACTCATCTCCACTGATCTCCACCACTCATCTCCACTGATCTCCACCCCTCATCTCCACCACTTGTCTCCCACTTACCTCCACCACTCACCTCCACTTATCTCCACCACTCATCTCCACTTATATACACCACTCTTCTGCACGGATCTCCAACCCTTATCTCCACCAAATGTCTCCCACTTATCTCCACCACTCACCTCCACTCATCTCCACCACTCATCTCCACTGATCTCCACCACTCATCTCCACTGATCTCCACCCCTCATCTCCACCACTTGTCTCCCACTTACCTCCACCACTCATCTCCACTCATCTCCACCACTCATCTCCACTGATCTATACCACTCATCTCCACTGATCTCCACCCCTCATCTCCACCACTTGTCTCCCACTTACCTCCACCACTCATCTCCACTTATCTCCACCACTCATCTCCCACTTATCTCCACCACTCATCTCCCACTTATCTCCACCACTCATCTCCCACTTATCTCCACCAAGCGACCTTTTAACAAGTGACTTCCCCGCAGCTTCCAGTATTATGACCTTGACAATGTGTGACCTTGAACTTGTGACCTTGAACTTGTGACCTTGAACTTGTGACCTTGATCTAATGTGATGTTCCGTGACCCTTGTTCGACCCCGCCTGAGCCTTGATTTACTCAGCGAGGTCACCGTTTAGTCTCCTGCTTGACCTGACAGAGAGAGAGAGAGAGAGAGAGAGAGAGAGAGAGAGAGAGAGAGAGAGAGAGAGAGATAGTATAGTGTATGTTGTGATCCAACCCTCCCTACACACACACACACACACACACACACACACACACACACACACACACTCACACACTCTACTCTTCCAATCCCCCAATCCCCCCCCCCCCCTTCCTCCGTGTGTGTCGCTGTGATTTAGCTGTTAGTCTGTCTGTCTGTCTGTCTGTGTCAATGAATCACTCCTTAGACGCTTCATAGTCTCGTCCGGAACAGCTTCATCCGCTGACCCGAAGCTCCGAAACAGCCAACTGCTTCATTCCAGGCCTCGAATGAACCCTTACCAACCTCCACAGTAATAATAATGATAATAATAACAATAGTAATAATAATAATAGCAGTAGGAGACGATGTAGTAATCCATAATAATAATAATAATGATAATAATAATAATAATAATAATGATTTAGTTGCTTGTACCTTTATATTTTCGCATCATTTCGGAAAATAAATTAAAAACAAATCAGATAAATAAAATATGCAGGAAGAAAACGAGAATAAAAATTAAACCACATGATAGCAATTTGTAAAGCGAAATAAAAAAAAAATAATATATGGTGGACGTTTGTGAGGGGGCAAAAAAAAAATAATAAATGGTCAACGAATGCGAGTTTGTTTACGCGTCTCGGAGTGCGAAACCGCAAAAACAAAAAGAACAATAATATGCATATCACTGGAGGTGTTGTAATCTTCAGCCCTACTAGTATATTTTAAGGACTGACAATAATAATAAAGAGTAATAATGATGATAATAATTATAGTAGTGACATGTATAATAGTTGATAATGCATCTGGGGGTGTATAATCAAGTTGTCTGTTTTGTAGAAGAGAGATTTAGGATTTTAGAATATATATATCTGTATCAAAAGAGAGAGAGAGAGAGAGAGAGAGAGAGAGAGAGAGAGAGAGAGAGAGAGAGAGAGAGAGAGAGAGAGAGAGAGATTGTGTGTGTGTAGCAAGACAAATTAAAAAAAAATATATGTGTAAATGGTTGTGACGAAATTATACGGAGACAATGAGAGAGAGAGAGAGAGAGAGAGAGAGAGAGAGAGAGAGAGAGAGAGAGAGAGATTGTGTGTGTGTGTGTGTGTGTGTGTGTGTGTGTGTGTGTGTGTGTGTGTGTGTGTGTGTGTGTGGCATGACAAATTAAAAAAAATATATATGTAAATGGTTGTGACGAAATTATACTGAGACAAAGAGAGAGAGAGAGAGAGAGAGAGAGAGAGAGAGAGAGAGAGAGAGAGAGAGAGAGAGAGAGAGAGAGAGAGAGAGAGAGAGGTGAATTATGACAAACTAAACTAAAAAACAAAAATATATATAAAAATAGTTGTAACAAAACAATAAGGAGACAATAACGATGTACAATCACTATATTTATTCTCATTAATCTATCAGACTGTATATGTATGTATGTATGTGCGTATGTATGTGCGTATGTATGTATGTATGTGTGTATGGGGGAAAAAAATCATGTTTTGTTCATGTTCTCGAAATTAAGAAAGAAAAAAAAAAAGTCGAGAACAATTATAGAAAACGAATTAGAGAGAGAGAGAGAGAGAGAGAGAGAGAGAGAGAGAGAGAGAGAGAGAGAGAGAGAGAGAGAGAGATAATAGGTTATATATAATAATACACACAGTAGTTAATCAAATAGAAGAAGAAAAAAAATGTAACATACCCAAACCCGCTCGCCCGCTGTCCGTTTTCACCGACTTTATCTTAGGTGTAATTTTTCTATTCTTTAATAAAATGTTTAATTAAGTGTTGCAGATGACGTGTTTCATTACGCTGGAAGGAAGAGATAGATAGATAGATAGATAGATAGAGGTAAGAATGAGAATACCAGTTAAAAATAAGAAGGATGAATAAGCAGAATAAGAATGAAGGGTAATAACGTAAAAATAAGAACAGGTGAGAGTAAGTTAGGTCCGTATAATAAGACTCTTTCGCTCCTAACATCAGCTATTTCTAAAGGTTAAAGAGGAGGTCAGTCGGGTTCTAATGAGTGTTTCTTCAGGTTCATGGTACAGAGGAAGGGTCAAACTACCACCGGGGTCATAAAATTAATCCTGGAAATGCCCCAAACTCCTACGAAAACCTTGTCAAATGAGTGTTTCTTCAGGTTCACGGTACAGAGGAAGGGTCAAACTACCACCGGGGTCATAAAATTAATCCTGGAAATGCCCACAACTCCTACGAAAACCTTGTCAAATGAGTGTTTCTTCAGGTTCATGGTACAGAGGAAGGGTCAAACTACCACCGGGGTCATAAAATTAATCCTGGAAATGCCCACAACTCCTACGAAAACCTTGTCAAATGAGTGTTTCTTCAGGTTCATGGTACAGAGGAAGGGTCAAACTACCACCGGGGTCATAAAATTAATCCTGGAAATGCCCACAACTCCTACGAAAACCTTGTCAAATGAGTGTTTCTTCAGGTTCATGGTACAAAGGAAGGATCAAACTACCACCAGGGTCATAAAATTAATCCTGGAAATGCCCACAACTCCCACGAAAACCTTGTCAAATAGGTGTTCTTGGGCAACGAAATGTCTTATAATACGACTATATACGTAAAATATCCTAACACGTCCTTTTTAGTCTCCTTATAAGCCCAGAAAACCTTAAAACAGTATCTATAGTTAATTGATAAGAAAATTACGTGACCATCTCGACGCGTACTGCTTCGAGCCAGCAAACAAACCACCTCCTCACATCTCACAATTCACATATATATGCACAATTCAACACCTGGGAACACCATACTAATATTATCTATACGTAAACTATCCTAACACGTCCTTTTTAGTCTCCTTATAAGCCCAGAAAACCTTAAAACAGTATCTATTCAGGGAGGAAACAAAGAATGAACACACTGACTTGGCAACAGTGGACTAAGGGCAGGTGTAAGAGGTAAGGACGAGGAACTGTCTGTTATTATCTGCCTTATTTTGCCTATTTGAGCTATTGTTGGTGCTTATATGTGCTGTATTATGTGTTATGGTGACCTTGTGCCTCTTTGCAGGAACAGAACAGGGAGGTGGAGGGAGACGCAGCGCTGTAATAATGGAAAATGAAGGCTGGGAGTGCGGGTTGACAGCTGGCATGGCGGGCGGCTGCTATGGTGAAGGTTAGCGAAGGTTCATTTTTTTCACCTCCACAGTTTGTTTTCCGCTTATAAATTTGCATGTTGGTGGAAATCAAGAGGGAAGGGTATGTTTTGAGGTCCTGAGGGTGTTATGTGTGTATGTTAATGAAGTGAATGAGGAATGGTGAAGGTTAGCGAAGGTTCATTTTTTTCAACTCCACAGTTTGTTTTCCGCTTATAAATTTGTATGTTGGTGGAAATCAAGAGGGAAGGGTATGTTTTTGAGGTCCTGAGGGTGTTATGTGTGTATGTTAATGAAGTGAATGAGGAATGGAAGGGATAGTTGTGAAATGGATATTATGGATATGTAACCCAGCATGGGAATAGCGTGAGGTGCCAGAGGACTGGAGAAAGGCTGTTGTGCCGCTGTACAAAGGGAATGGGAGAAGAGGTGAATGTGACCGTTACAGGGGAATAAGTCTACTCAGTGTGGCAGGAAAAGTGTGTTTAAGGGTTTTAAATGAGAGGATGAAGAAAATAAAAGAAAAGTGTTGGCGATGAACAAGGGGGGTTTAGGAAAGGGATTTGTTGTGTTGACCAAATATTTGTATTCAAAATGTTAGCTGAGAAACTCGTACAAAAGGACCAGAAGATGTTTGCTGCATTCATGGGCCTGGAGAAGGGTTATGACAGGGTTGGCAGGAAGGGGTTGTGGGATGTTCTAAGGGTACATGGTGTGGGAGGGGCGTTTGCTGGAGGGAATCCGATCCTTCTATAATGATATGAGTGCCTCTTTACGCGTGAATGGTGAATTGAGTGAGAATTTTGGTGTTGGTGTGGGTGTGAGACGGGTGTGTGATGTCACCATGGCTTTTTAATGTGTACATGGATGGTTGCATGAGAGAAATGAAATGAGTTGTAGAAGAGGTGCGTGTGGTGTGTCAGGATGGGATGGAGAGAGTAATGAAAGCGTGTATGAGCGGTTTGGTATGGGTGAGACAGCGAAAGGAGTGGAGTGGGTGAAGCGTGGTGCGTTGAGATGGTTTGGACACGTGATGAGAATGGGGGAGAATGAATTTGTGAAGAAAGTGTATGAGGGAAGGATTGAGGGAGGGGTGTCACCTGTGAAGTGCATAGGGTGAGTGAGTATTGGAGCGAGAGAGTTGGGAAGTAGCAGGTTGGAGTGTGCTGAGAGGGAGTGCCAGAACAGGGAGAGATGGAGACACTTCTGCCGCGGCCACCCCCTGGAGGGAAGTTCCCGTGACGGAGCAGGGCGTCAGAGATATAGATAGATATATAGAATTTAGAGCAAAAGTGCCATTGAAAATTAAATGATCTAATTTATTCAAGTGTACCCAAATATAAATAATTGGCTGAAACTTAAATTAGAGTGAGAATATTTGTTATAACAATATGTACTTCTATTATGAAAGTTTGTTAGTTCTCATTCATTGGTAAGTTACTCTTCTTTTTCCAGGGGAGGCCCAGCATATGTTGCCCCTGCAGAGGACCCTCCCGGCCACCGCCAAGGGGAGTGTTGGTGAGGGCGGCGGCTCCCTCCACAGGGCAGGAGGGGCAGGTGCCTCTCCATGTTCCAAAAATCAGTGACTAGCTCCAGCATCATGTTCTTTATTTCAACCCGGTAGCAGCGACGGGTCAAATTTGTGGCATGATTTAAACCCCCAAAATGAATGATACATAAACTGATCACAAATGCTTTGATATATATTATTAAATGGTTTGTGCGAGTGATGATTTTTTTTCTCATTTTTCTCGCTTAGAGGGACCATTAAGAAACATGATCCCTGCTGCTACCGGGTTAATACTCTGTCTGTCTCTCGTACAAAGGTGTTGCCCCTCATTACAGTGTATACACTTTACAGAGCATCGTGTGGGTGAGCCTGTCCCGATGCCTGACCCTCGGAGCTCCCTCAAGGCAGAGGCTGGGGCCCACACATTCCTGTTCACACTCTGTCCATCCTTGCCTGGGTCCTCTCATCCCCCAGCCTTCCCGCCAAGGTATTCTAATGCTCAGTACATGTCATTCCAATGGTAACACTCCTACACCCACAGGATTCACTTTGATCCTCTCTACAGTTTTTATCATGTTCTCTTGCACCAGTTTGCAATACATTGTTTTAAATTATATATGAAAATTTTTAATGGAACTTAATTTGAAATATACAAGTTTAAATTCATTTACACAGTTTTTTTGTAATTGCACATGATGAACGTGGTGCAGTGGTTAGTGTGCCTAGCCATGAATGTGCCGGCCTGGGTTTGAAATCCAGGCAGTCAGCGTGCAGCCCACCCAGCTGTTCATCTTTCCTGTCTAGCTGTTGGATAAATGTTTACCTGGGAACACCTGGGGAAGGTAAACTGTGGTAACCTGGATGTCACAGTGGTGGGTTAATGGATTCCTCCCACCACAGGCTCAAAGGGCCAGTGTGACGGGTGAGCACCACCGCCACGCCCGGCTGTGCCCCAAACTTTTACCTCTTACATAAACCATCTGACTGATCTTCACTGTTATAATTCAGGACAGCGATAGTTTAGTTATCTTTTTCCCCTCATCTTTTTTGGCTTGGAAATAAACTTATGAAATAAAGCCGATAAAGGTAACGGTAAAGATGGGTGCACACACTACAGCTGTGTGGCCTCAGTGCTCATCTCCGTCACATCGGCCCTGGAGCCCGTGGTGGGAAAGAACCCCTTCACTCTTGGACAGCAGCCAGTGTGGCGTCTAGGGTTGCCACAGTTTACCTTCCCCAGGTTCCACCAGGTACCCATTTATCCCCCAGCCCACAGGAAGGATGAACACCTGGCGGGGCTGCATGCTGACTGCCCGGGTCAGGATTTGAACCCAGGCCGGTGAATTCGTGGCCTGGCACGCTAACCACTGCTCCACTGAGGTGCATAAAATAAAACAGGATTTATGCAAAATGTATATTTAATGACAGTTGTCTCACAAGTAAATATGTTTAATCCTAAATACTTTGACAAATATCATAATGCAGCATAAAGTAGACTGGGATTTTCACATTGCTGTGCTATTGATGAGAATAAAAACCCCACTTATGGATGGAAGATGTATATTTACCGTGGGGAAGCCCTGCCAAACTCACTCTATGAGAGGGCGCCTCTTTGGCCGACTGGTTAAGGAGTGACTTTCCCATCTGGCAGTCACAGGTTCAGTCCCCGGCACTGGTAAACCTTTCCTGGCCTGGAGTAATTTCTTGTGTGTCCCATAACACACAGAGGTCATGTGAAGGTGTAGTGAAGTGAAATTTGGGCAATACATGTGGTGGCAGCAATTTCAACTTCACTATACCCTTAACATGACCTCTGCCTGTCACAAAACACACGACAAATTAATCCAGACCCGTAAAGGGTTTCACAGTGCCGGGATCAAACCCATGACCAGGGAGATAGAAAAGCCACTCCTTTACCAACCGGCCAAAAAGGTGCCTCCTTGGTGGAGTGTATGAGAAGCAGTGACACACTCCCTTCAGAGCTGATGAACCAACTTCCTTTTCCCTGACAGTTCCTGGGCCGGGATTGACGGCTGAGTTCTCCCACCACTGAGCTCCATGACTCTCCATCCTGGACTGTAGCAGTGCCTGTTGGAGGGTTGAACTCTTGACTCGGCCACAGCAAGCACCTGGACTGTAGCAGTGCCTGTTGGAGGGCTGGACTCCTGACTCGGCCACAGCAAGCACCTGGACTGTAGCGGTGTCTGTTGGAGGACTGGACTCCTGACACGGCCACACCAAGCAGAGGTGACCTGCATTGTGGAGTCAGCAAGCCATCGTGCCTAAAATACGGGAAGTTATTAGTCCTGTAAATTTAACTGGATGAGATATTTATGTAATTTCATCTGCTTTCAAAGTGTTAGACATTGTTTAATGCTGGCATGAAAATTCTCTTGTTAAAGTTATTTTACGGAGACTCATTTAGGTATTATATGGACTTTAAACAAATTTTCCTTATTTTCTGACACCTTCAGTAAAATGTTAAGCATTAAGGTTCACTCAACCATTTTTTTATGATCCCGTTCGCTAACATATCAGTGGCAGATGTGATTTAATAGATTAGTTAAATGATCAGACTAAAACTGAAGGTGACCAGATACTGAAAATCATTGTCATCACCACTATAGTCTGTTCACTTAAGTCCGACCCAAGCTGACAACATAAACCTAAGCGTGTTTGCAAGCCGAGTGCTGATTGGCTACTGCTGTGGCCTCCAAGTTTTCTTTAACCTCTGTTTGTGTTTATCTCACGCAACACTTTCTGCTAATCTGCACTGTGCTTACGAACACGCTTGGGTTTATGTTCTCAGCTTGGGGCAGACTTAAGTGAACAGACCATACTCATGAAGAGGCTCAAATACTGTACTATCTTGAAATTCAATTCATGAATATATAATTTCTATCATCCTTTTGTTCCTTGTGGCATGCAATGTAGATTACTTGCAATAAATTAGTAAATCCTGCACCGTCTACTTGATCTGTTCCCTTCCCCTGCTGACCTGTCTTGGGGCGGGACTGATCGACCAGGGAATGCTGCCCCAACAACAAAGGTCATATGGCAGCAAACACTGAGAGATAGGAGTTAAAATCAGTGTTTTCAGAAAGCTTAACCCGGTAGCAGTGAGGATCATGTTTCTTAATGGCCCCTCTAAGCGAGAAAAATGAGAAAAAATCATCTCACACAAACCATTTCATAATATATATCAAAGCATTTGTGATCGGTTTATATCGTGGCACAAATTTGGCCTGTCGCTGCTACACGGTAAAGCCACAAACTTGCCCCGTCGCTGCTACCGGGTTAAAGGGCGTTATAAAAATCTTAAAATGAAGCCATCAACTGGGGTGGGAGAGGTTTGATAGGGACTAGGACGCACTTGCAGGGGAGGATTATATGATTATAGAAATGTAATGTGTTGAGTCTTGCAGTGTAAATGTGGCTTCAATAGATACATGGGCTGACGTGGAGTGTAGGGAATTACATTGCTCGCTTAAACTAGTCAGGAAATGTGAACCTACTTGTTTTCATCTTTCCTCTAGAATAGATGATGAGTAAAGATTTTATCAAGGACATCACTTAATAAACTAATCAAGAAAAATTAAACAGTTTGCTTTTATCTTTCCTTTAGAATATACCAAAGTAGATATTTCAGCTAAGAAGACCTCACTGAGTAAACTAATCAAGAAAAATGAAACTGTTTGCTTTTATCTCTCCTTTAGAATATACCAAAGTAGATATTTCAGCTAGGAAGACCTCACTGAGTAAACTAATCAAGAAAAAATAAACTGCTTGCTTTTATCTTTCCTTTAGAATATACCAAAGTAGATATTTCAGCTAAGAAGACCTCACTGAGTAAACTAATCAAGAAAAATTAAATTGTTTGCTTTTATCTCTTCTTTAGAATATACCAAAGTAGATATTTCACCTAAGAAGACCTCACTGAGTAAACTAATCAAGAAAAAATAAACTGTTTGCTTTTATCTCTCCTTTAGAATATACCAAAGTAGATATTTCAGCTAGGAAGACCTCACTGAGTAAACTAATCAAGAAAAATTAAACTGTTTGCTTTTATCTTTCCTTTAGAATATACCAAAGTAGATATTTCAGCTAAGAAGACCTCACTGAGTAAACTAATCAAGAAAAATTAAACTGTTTGCTTTTATCTTTCCTTTAGAATATACCAAAGTAGATATTTCAGCTAAGAAGACCTCACTGAGTAAACTAATCAAGAAAAATTAAACTGCTTGCTTTTATCTCTCCTTTAGAATATACCAAAGTAGATATTTCACTAGGAAGACCTCACGAGTAAACTAATCAAGAAAAATTAAACTGTTTGCTTTTATCTTTCCTTTAGAATATACCAAAGTAGATATTTCACCTAAGAAGACCTAAATGAGTAAACTAATCAAAAAAAATTAAACTGCTTGCTTTTATCTCTCCTTTAGAATATACCAAAGTAGATATTTCACCTAAGGAAGACCTCACTTAGTAAACTAATCATGAGAGGTTAATTTACTTGCTTTTAACTTTCCTCTTGAATAGATTAATCCGGCAGCAGCGACGGGCCAAATTTGTGCCACGATTTAAACCCCCCAAAATAGATGATACATAAACTGATCACAAATGCTTCGCTATATATTATGAAATGGTTTGTGTGAGTGGTGATTTTTTCTCATTTTTCTCGCTTAGAGGGACCATTAAGAAACATGATCCCCGCTGCTACTGGGTTAAAACTATATATTTCATCCAAGAAGACCAGTAACCATTTTCTTACAGTAGGATGACAGCCAAAAGGGTTGAAGACCACTGCTACAGACTACCACATACCAATAAGCAAAAAAAAGACAACCTACATGTGTCTGCTGCCTGCCTACTGTCCAGTCACCATTCATTACGACTGAACAATGGGGAGCATATGCCAGGAGGAGCATTGCTTCACTCACCCGCCGACTCCAATCCAGACGGTCAACTCAGGCAAACCTCCACGCAGCTGCCCTTTACATGAGCTCCGTGGGCGTCCCCTGGGTCCACTTGGTTCAGCTTTCCGCCTTCCCTGCAATGAAAGGAAGAAAATTAAACACAAACCGTGAACTGATATGTTTTTTCACAGGAGAGGAAACAGCTCAAGGCAAAAGCGAAAAGAAAAAAGAAAACTCAATCAGTGCAGCTCCTACAAAAGGGTGATGATGGGTGCTGTGAAGGAAGGGAGGGTGATGATGGGTGTTGTGAAGGAAGGGAGGGTGATGATGGGTGCTGTGAAGGAAGGGAGGGTGATGATGGGTGCTGTGAAGGAAGGGAGGGTGATGATGGGTGCTGTGAAGGAGGGGAGGGTGATGATGGGTGCTGTGAAGGAAGGGAGGGTGATGATGGGTGCTGTGAAGTACATGACCTCTCTCTCTCTCTCTCTCTCTCTCTCTCTCTCTCTCTCTCTCTCTCTCTCTCTCTCTCTCTCTCCATCACCCTGCCCTCATCCAGGCCTCCAACCTTGCTTCCTTCCCCCTCCCCCGACTCCCCAAGTAGTCACCTCACCGTCACCCAGCCCTCCACTCTCACCCTCCCCCCACACACTCTCATCACCCCGCCCGACACCCTTGCTACGTTCTCTTCACCCAGTCCAGCTCATTATCACCCTGCATTCCACTTTTGCTTCCTTCCCTTCTCCCCCCCGGCACACACACACACACACACACGCATACACCCACCACATCCCCAAACCATAATCTTGTCCTTCACCATACATTCCTCCACTTCTCTCCCTTCCCCTTACACTCACTCACAGCAGCCCCCTCCCCCTCCCCCCCCCACACACACCCCATGAAGCCCTCACCTCAGTAACGATGGTGCAAGGGTGCGTTATGAGGCTCCCGGTGACTATTCCTTCCACTTCAGTCGCTCCCAGCCGCTTCCTCCGCAAAACTGGCCCCTCTCCACCCCTCTCAGCCACAGCGGGTTCACAGCGGAGGCCGAGTGAAGCAATGAACGGCGCTGCTCCGAGGAAGGGCAACGAGCTAATCATCATGGTCTTCTGCGCTGCATTTTTGTTTAATCGTACGTTAGTTGTGTGTAGATGTTGCAAATGTCTCTGGATAGTATATGTTGTTGATGTGTGTTTTTCAAAATGGCATAGTGTAGGCCTCTCTCTCTCTCTCTCTCTCTCTCTCTCTCTCTCTCTCTCTCTCTCTCTCTCTCTCTCTCTCTCTCTCTCTCTCTCTCTCTCTCTCTCTCTCTCTCACATACACATACACACACACATACTTAGTGGGAAGCAGCCAGTCAACCGTCAATCTTAACAACATTTTATTATAATACTCCAAGTTCTTTGTCTATTGCACTCAATGCCCTTAACATATAGTAGGAAATAACAGTGACCCCGAACACTACAGTACAAGCGGTCACGTGGACTCTGAACCTGCAAAACCAACACTACAGGAACAAAAGACTCGAAGTTATCTGGTCAGGTTATGCCCTAAGATGCTACATGTACTTACAACTAACGACCTTCCAGACGACTAACAACTATTAATACAAGTACGTGCGAGTGGGATAATACGGAGGACGTGGTAACACTGATATATAACTTCAATGTAATAATCACCCTTGCACTCCTATTATCAAACGCTTCGGGCTCTTGTTACGACCGTTTTTTTTTAAGACCAGAGAGAAGCTGCGTCGGGTTATCATGAGTTTTTTCCCGTCCACGGCGCAGAAGCCTTCCAAAGCTGCTGCCCCGACACCTTAATTCTGCGAGAGCCTTTTGGAATAGACGTACTAAGGTTTTGAAGCGTTTGATAACATGGGCCTTACTTAGTCTACGCTGGCAACCTTAAGGGCCGGTTCAACAGTCCAACACGGAGTCATTGTATGCGCCAAAAACCAAACTATATGCTCCACAATGATTTGATATTTCTACTAGAGATATTTCCTGTGTGAATACCATATACTAAAGAGATTTCCTGTGTGAATACCAAATACCAGAGAGATTTCCTGTGTGGTTTCCTAAAATTTCCTCCTTTTTATCGCAACGCCAAACACTATAGAAGGAATTTTCGTATTATTTTTGGTTTGGTTGAGGAGCTTACGAACTTGTGGTACTGGACTGTAATAAAACTGGCCCTCATCAGTCTAAAGTGGAGTGTGCCGATGCAATGAAGGGGGGAGGCTTAAGAATATGACCCTTACCCTTTGACTGTGAATTTCCTACAAGAAGACCTCACCAAGCTGCAGGAACGGAAAAAAAGTGGCTGCTACAATTCAATGAAGAGAAATGTAAAGTCCTGCACCTTGGGAGAGGAAATCCAGCATACCAATACGACATGGGAAACACTCCACTATCCACCACAGAGGCAGAGAAAGACCTGGGACTATATGTTACCAGGTTACCAGGGAAGGAGAAATCCGTGCCAATCGCAGCGGACGGGTTAACCGCGAAAGGGGTGTTAGGAGTCACCCAATCACGACCCTCAGCGGACGTTGGCAAGTTAGATTTATTTTATAGTTCAAGTATTTGCCGGCGTGCACACGAATTGCCGCTGCTCTGAGTGTGCGCGTGTGTACGTATTGGCTGGTTACGTACATGCGCACATACACTCATATTTAATGCCAATAGATGTGTGTGTGTGGGTGGGTGTACATGTGTGTTTCGCCGACACGCGTACATACACACACCCGGATAATATAGTAACATGAATAAAATAATAAGAAACTGTAGGCTGAGTTTCTCTTACATAACACTACTAAACACCTTCTTGCAGAGCGTGGTGAGCCTACAGCGAATAAAACACACACGGCTGGAGACCAAACACGAAACACGGATAACTAAAATAATAATTATAAAATAAAACAAACAGCATTGCAGCCTCTAAAAACGATACCATAAAAAAAACTTACTGAAAAATAACAAAAAAATGAATAAAAATGGAACAGAATGGAGACAAAAAAAAAAAAAAAAAAAAAAAAAACCAATGAAAAACATGGATATAAAAACAACTTACTAAAACGAATAAAAACATGAAACACAGCTTGAGGGGGAGGGTCATAGTCTAACACCCTTCTCAAACCTTAGACAGCAGGAGTGAGGTAGAGAAAGCAGAGAGAGGGAGGTCGCAAAGCACTCAAGCAGGTGAGGTAGTGGTGTTAGCGGTTTCCTCCTCTTCTTCCTCTTCCTCCTGCTCCTTCTCTTCTCCCTGCCAGGGGGTGGAGGTTCTAGTCGCCGCCAGCTGCTCCGTGAGGGCTGCCAGGGCTGCGTGGGTCTGGAGGGCGAGGTCTTCCTGTCCCGTCAGCATCACCCGAAGTTCCGATACAGATTCGCGCAGTGTAGCCAACTCGGCGAGCAGACCTTGAACCCCCGCGCAGGAGGCACCCCCGCCCACCTTTTCTGCGGCTGTATGGGTGGAATGCGGGAGTGATAAGGACATGATCAAAGGCAAAATAAAGCTTAAAAAGTTAAAACACCAAACACGGCGCTCCAAACACATAAAACTGTTATTGAAACCGCTCCAAACATCCAAGGCTATCCAAACACCGCTGCAAACACCCAAGACTATTCAAACACCGCTCCAAACACCCAAGCCTATCCAAACACCGCCTCAAACACAGAAAACTACCCAAACACCGCTGCAAACACCCAAGCCTATCCAAACACCGCCTCAAACACAGAAAACTACCCAAACACCGCTGCAAACACCCAAGCCTATCCAAACACCGCCTCAAACACAGAAAACTACCCAAACACCGCTCCAAATACCCAAGCCGATCCAAACCGCCTCAAACACAGAAAACTACCCAAACACCGCTGCAAACACCCAAGCCTATCCAAACACCGCCTCAAACACAGAAAACTACCCAAACGCCGATCCAAACACAAAAAACACATCCAAACAGCCCTAGATAGATAGATAGATAGATAAGACCAAATAAACCAGAGGAAGAGGAGGGGAATGAGGACGATGGGAACAGGTCAAGCTACCCAATATTAAGAATAGGAATAGGAGCACCCCAACCCTTTCCTCCATGCCCCGACCCCCTTCTCCCTTCCCACCCATACCCTCTTCCCTTTTCCTCCCTTACACAGCAGCACACTCACGCAGCACGTTGAGGATGGCCTGGCCGTACGCGTAGCCCAGCGGAGATGAGGCGTTGCAAGCGTAGTTCCCGACGTCGGTGGTGGAGGCGCCGGCGATGACCAGGCGCGGGCCGTCGATGGTGCGGCGAAGGTGGCGGTCTGCTGGGGAAGAGGAGGAGGAGGAGGAGGAGGAGGAGGAGGAGGAGGAGGAGGAAGAGGAAGAGGAGGAGGAGGAGAATAGGATTACAAGAAATATAGTGTTAATCTAAGTTTTGTTACTGTTATTAATACTATCAGCATTATCATTATTAGTATTATATCTACTACTACTACTACTACTACTACTACTACTACTATTACTATTACTACTACTACTACTACTACTACTGCTGCTGCTGTTATCGCTTCCATTATATAAAAGTACTCATGATATACTTAACTACCCAACTATTTATCTATCTATCTATGTATTTGTCTATCTATCCATCTCTTCCTACTCAAGCCCCTTCTTCCCCCCCTTTCTCCGTCACACACTAACCCACGTACCCCGGGGGGAGAGGCGGCGCCCATTCAGCATCCAGGTGTAGGTGACATCCCCCGTGGAGTTGGTCTCGCAGGTGAAGGTCACGGTGTCGCCCTCACGAACGGTCTGGGAGGCGAGAGGCTCCTGGAGGACTGGGCGCTGCTCCACCTCCACCCTGGTAACGGACGATTTCTCGGGACCCACGCCGTTGGTAGCCACACACTCATACTCCCCAGCATCCTCCAGCTGTGTGCATGAGTTGCGTTGTAAGGGACTAATATATATAGGCATTATGTAGATAGAGATATGCGGAATGTATGAGGCAATAGATTCTCGGCTTGGTGTCATAATGTTTCGGCGAGGTTAGGTTGTATTGGGAGTGACGACGTTGGGAGGGATTCTGCTGAAGTCGACACCGGTATCCCACCGCTGCCACCATTTATGCTGGCTGTTTTTGGTTATCATTTGTGCTGTTGTTGGGGATTGATGGGTGTGGGAGAAGGGGGGATGTGTAGGGAGTGTAATTACGTAAAGGGGTGATGGATGTGAGAGGGGTGATATGTGTAAAGGGGGTGTCTTTATGTAAGGGAGTGATGGATATGAGAGGGGTGATGTGTGTAAGGGGGGTGTCATTACGTAAGGGGGTGATGGATATGAGAGGGGTGATGTGTGTAAGGGGGGTGTAATTACGTACGGGGGTGATGGATATGAGAGGGGTGATGTGTGTAGGGGTCGGGTGTGAGGGTGTATGGGATGTGGAAGAAGGGGTGATGAGTGTAGGGGGTAGGTGTAATGGGTGGATGATGTGTGGAAGAAGGGCTGGTGTGTGAGGGATGGATGCAAGGGTGGATGGGGTGTGGAAGGGGTGATGAGTATAGGGCAAGGAAACTCTAGAATCCTTGGTAGGAGGTTGGGGTAACGTGATGCGCCTTACCTGTGTGTCCGCGAAGACGAGGGTCCTCCCGTAGTTCCTGGTGGTGACCCGCGTGTTGGGCTCCATCACCTCCCCGTCAGCCCGCCGCCACACGATGCTCGGAACAGGCCTGGACACAGAGAGACGCATATATAGATAGATGCATAGAAAGATAGATAGATTGATAAATAGGTGGATGGGTGGATAGCTGGATAAGTTAACCGAACGTACATTACAGTTATTCATATTTAGAGATGTACAGAAAGATAGATAGATTGATAAATAGGTGGGTGGGTGGATAGTTGGATAAGTTAACTGAACGTACATTACAATTATTCATCTTAAGAGGTTGTAAATAGAAACTTAGGAGTGGCACAGACGCACAAACAAACAAACAAGGAGCAGTGGGCTTTTTTAAATAGCGGCCTTTTTTAAATAGCGGCCTTTTTTATTAATGTTTCCTTTTTTTGTGCCCTTGAGCTGTCTCCTTTGTTGTAAAAAAAAAAGGATGAGGAGGAGAAATTATGTTCGGATAAAAAATATGTTTCAAAGGGATACGATGTTCACACAAACACACACACACACACACACACACAAAAAAAAAAAAAAAAAAAAAAAAAATACTCACTCTCCCCCGTAGATGCACCAAAGGGTATTCTCCTCCCCCGCCATGAAGGTCACGTTTTCCCCGGAGGTGTACATCAGGAAGCTCTCCACGTTAATCATGTCCTCCTTCAGGTTGTCCGCGCCGTCCGCAGGGTTCTTCACCGCCACATTGACGATCGACGCAATGGAGTAATCGAAAGGGTCAAAGGGCGTGTTGGCGAGGCACATGAACTGAAACTCGTGCTTGGCCGTGTCGTCCTCTTCCGTGACGTGCGTGAACCACAGGTCGCCGTCAGGGTCGGTCACCACACGCTCGTCCTTCACAAACTCCAGCGCAATGCTCTCGTTGGTCTCACTGGCGCGTACCCAGGTCAGGCTCGGCTCGGGGTACGCGAAGGCCTTGGGGCAGGACAGCTTGTAGGGGCGCCCCAGCTCGGCCACCAGGTGATAGGTGTCGCTGGGCTCGTTGTCGTTGGAGAAGTGGATGCTGCTCACGTTCAGGAGGTACACGGGGTCGGCTGCAGCGGTGCCGAGGTCATTGTAGGCGAAGCACTGGTACATGCCGTTGTCCTCCAGGCCAGGCTGGGAGATGATGAGGCTTCCAGTGTCCTCCTCCAGGGACAGCCGAGGGTCAGCCTGCCACACTAGCACCTCGCCGTCCTTGGTCCAGCGGTAGTTAGGGGTCGGCGCACCCTCCGCCTCGCAGTCCAGGATAAGAGGCAGCGCGCTCCGCGATCTCGACTTCTCAAGATCATAGAGAACCTCACTGCGGGACTGTTTGACGATGATGGGCGGGGACCTGGCTGTGGGGGGGGGGAGGAGGGGGTTAGGAGAGTGTGTGTGTGTGTGTGTGTGTGTGTGTGTGTGTCTGTGAGAGAGAGAGAGAGAGAGAGAGAGAGAGAGAGAGAGAGAGAGAGAGAGAGAGAGAGAGAGAGAGAGAGAGAGAGAGAGACCCTACCTTCCCCTCAACCTTTTCCTTCGTAACCCCCTATCTCCCTTCTTCCCCTCCTCTTCCCCACCTACACCCCTTCTCCTTCCTTCCCCACCCCTTCCCTCTTCCTCTTCCTCTTAAAATCCATCCCCTCCCCTCCCTTCTTTTTCCTTCTTCCTCCCTTCCCCATTTCTCTTCCTCAGTCTTTTCCTCCCTCCCTTCTCTTCCTCTTAAAATCCACCTCCTTGTCCCAATCCGACTTCACCCCTTCTTTCCCTACCTTTCCATCCCTTCCTCCTTCCTCTCCAACTCCTCAACTCCTCCGCAACCCTTCCCTCCTCCCCTTCCTCTTAACATCTATCTCCCAACCCGACCCTTCCCTTTCGTCCCCGAGTATATAGCTGAACACCGATTTTCTGTATGTTTTGTTTTCTTTCTCTTTCACAGGAGCTGCCGATACAAAGGGGAGAAGTCTCAAGCCACCTGTGACATCAAGATCAAGACCAAGACCTCCTCCTTCCCCACCCCTTCCTCCCTACTCCTTCCCCTTCCTCCCCAACACTCACTGGTCAGCTGGACGGTCTTCTCGGTCTTCCCCACGGTGTTGGCGGCGCGGCATGAGTACTCTCCGAGGTCATCCGGGGTCACGGTCATCACTGTTAGAGTTGATCTGACACCTTGCTCCTCCTGCAGGTCTTCGGTGAGGATTCTGATGGTGAGGAGAGAGGGGGGGTTGTGGTAGTAGTGGTAGTAGTAGTAGTAGTAGTAGTAGTTCTTTTCCACGTATCTAAACTACCTTATCATCCATTTCTCTCTCTCTCTCTCTCTCTCTCTCTCTCTCTCTCTCTCTCTCTCTCTCTCTCTCTCTCTCTCTCTCTCTCTCTCTCTCTCTCTCTCTCTCTCTCTCTCTCTCTCTCTCTCTTATCTTGTATTCCTCTTCTTCCTTATTCTAAACATACAAACATGGTCATTCATCCCTTCCACTCCTCCTTCCTTCCTTCCTTCGTATCCTTCCTTCCTTCCTCCTTTCACATCCTTTCTTCCCTAGGTAACCCTTCCGATACCCTACGCGCCTGTCCACCCGGCAGTGAATGGGTACCGGGTATTAATCGGGGGTTGTGTCCCGTCTCCTGGGGTCTGTTGCCTTCTCCTATAACTCCTTCCCCTCCTGTCTCTCTCCGGCATATGACCACAGATGTTGCGCCGACTAAACCAAACTTTCCTCTTCTCTAGCTAACCCTATCAACAAATATGATCTTTCTAAAGCCTTTCCTTGTAACCTTTTTTATGCCCTTGAACTGACTCCTCTGCTGTAAAGAAATAAATAAAATAACCTTACACTCTGTCCTCCTCCTCCTCCTCCTCCTCCTCCTCCTCCTCCTCCTCCTGGTTACCTGATGTTTGCCCCTCCAAGTATGGCGTCTCCCTCCTTGTACCACGCGACGTCAGCGGAGGGGAAGGATGAGACCACGCACTCCAGTTTCACCTCCTCGTTGGTGGTGGTGAAGACCTGTGGTGGTGGTGACGGTGGTGGTGACGGTGGTTGTAGTAGTAGTAGTAGTAGTAGTAGTAGTAGTAGTGGTAGTGGTAGTAGTGGGGAAGGAGGAATGATATAAGTGTGAAAGTGTGAAAGGAAAGATTGATTATGAGAGTGACTTATATATATACACACACACACACACACACACACACACATAAACACTGCATCCCACTAACGCCCCTAACACACACATACCCCCTACCCCCCCCTAACACAAACCCTCTCATCACCTCTCCTCCTCCCACTCCCCAAAATATCTCTCACCCACGTCCCCCTCCTCCCCTACCCCCCTTACTCTTCCCCCATCCCCCCTTCCTCCCCCCTCACACAGACTCCAAACACATCCACATCCACATCCATATCCCCTTAAAAATCACTTCATCTTTCCCTGCTTAACCTTTTCCTCCTCTTCTTCCTCCTCCTTTTCCTTCGCCTTCGCCTCTCCGAGCTTTTCTTCCATGGCCTGACCCCTTTCCCTCCTCCCCTACCCCCCTTACCCTTCCCCCATCCCCCCTTCCTCCCCCCCACACAGACTCCGAACACATCTTTAACCGCTCAAAAATCCCTTTCAGCTTCCCCTCTTCCTCTTCCTCCTCCTTTTCCTTCGCCTTAAAATCATTCTCCGAGCTTTTCTTCCATGGCCTGACCCCTTTTCCTCCTCCCCTACCCTTCCTCCCACCCCTCAAGCCCCTCCATACTTACCCTACTAGCTGGCAGGGTCACATCAGGGGCGTACTGAACCTCGAGCTGTACGCGCGAGGTGGCTGGTTCTCCGATCCCGTTGTCCGCGTAACATACATAGTGGCCGCGATGGTCCTTCTGCACTAGCGGTAGGTCAAGTTGGTTGGATCTATGCGAAGGAGAGCAGGGTTGGGGTGACGTCAACAAAGGTACCTTCACCCTTTTGAGGCTATATATGTATACTGTTATATGTATGTGTATATCTCAATAAATGTATCAAATCAAATCTCTCAGCACTCACTTGAAGAACCTCCCCCCGAAGTAAGGCAGCTCGTCGTTCACCTTCTCCCAGTACACGTCAGGCCGAGGGGAACCGCCGGGCTGACAGTCGATGCTGATGGAGTCCCCCTCGGTCACCTGCGGGGGAAGAGAAGGACAGGTGAGTAGAGGTTAACCCGGTAGCTGCGGGGGTCATTTTTCTTAGGTTAGGTTAGGTTAGGTTAGGTTAGGTTAGGTTAAAGGCCCCTCTAAGTAAAATAATGAGAAAGAATCATCACTCACGCAAACCATTTCATAATATATATCAACGCATGTGTGATCAGTTTATGCATCATCTATTTTGGGAGGTTTATATCATGGCAGAAATTTGGCCCGTCCTTTGGTACACGGTAAAGCCGCAAATTTGGCCGTCGCACTGATACGAAGCCCTGAATTTGGCCCGTCGCTGCTACACGGTAAAGCCGCAAATTTGGCCCGTCGTTGCTACACGGTTAATGATGGTGGAGTTCCTCTCTCTCTCAGGTAGAACAGACAGGTATGAGAGTTGATTTTCCCCCCTCCCCTCTCCCCCTCACAAGTACCCCCTCACCTCCTTACTCTCACCCCTGCCCCCTCACCCCTTACAACACGCATCCTTTCACCCCTTCACAGCCAGTACTTCCCCTCCAGTATACTCCCTCACCTACCCACCCCCTCACCCCCCTCCCTTCACCCTCCTCCTCTTCCCCTCCCCCTCCCTTCACTCTCCTCTTCTAATCCCCCCTCCCTTCACCCTTGCAGCTTCCCTATGTTCTTATGTTCTTATGTTCTTATGTTCCTCTCCTTCCCATCCCCCTTCTCTTCTTCCCATCCTCCTTCCCTTCACTCTCCTTTTTTTACAACAAAGGAGACAGCTCAAGGGCACAAAAAAGTAAACAATAATAAAAAGTAAAGCCCGCTACTCGCTGCTCACAAAAAGAATCCAAAGAGGTGGCCGAAAGAGAGGTCAAATTCCCCCTCCCTTTACCCTCCTCTCCATTCCCATCATCACCCACCACGCCCCCTCCCTTCACCCACCTCACCCCCAGTACAGCTCCCCCTCACCCCCCCACCCCCCAGTACTCACGGTGAGGGTCTTGGTGAAGTCGTCGGTGAAGTACGGCGCAGCTCGGAGGGACACGGGCACGTCGGCGTTGATCCTCTGGCTGTCCCCGAAATCCACGGTGCAGCGGTAAAGCCCCTCGTCCTCAGCGTTCATGGACTTGATCTGCGGGAGGAGGGGGGGGGGGGGGGTATAGAAGGAGGACTTAGTGGTGGTGGTGGTGGTTGTGGTGGTGAGGAGACAGGTCATGCTACAAACACATGGGGTGGGGATAGAAGGGGATGAAAGAGGTGGTGAGGGGGAAAGTGAGGGGAAGAAGAGGGGAGGAGGAGGAAGAAGAAGGCAAATGGAAGAGGTGGTGGTGGAGGAGAAAGGTCACACACACACACACACACACACACACACACACACACACACACACACACACACACACACACACACACACACACACACAAACACCTTACCCCCCCCCCCACACCCACCCACAACTCCCCACACACACACTACACCCCACACACACACAGATACCCTTCCCCCAACACCCCCCACCCCCACCAAACCTCCCCCCCCTCCCCCCCCACACACACTTACGATGAGGGAGTAGCGCTGTGAGGCCGCCGGATGGTCAAGCTCGTATTTATTGGAGAAGAGCAGGATTCGCGCCGCGCTGGAGATGGGCATAGAGTTGACGGGGTTCTCAGTGTCGATCTGCGGGAAGGGGCGAGGTGATGGGGTGAGAAGGGAAGGGACGAGCTGAGGGGACGTGAAGGGAGGTGGTGAGGGGAGGAAGTGAAGGGTCGAGGTGATGGGGCGAGAAGGGAGGAGGTGAAGGGAGGAAGTGAAGGGACGAGAAGGGAAGGGACGAGATGAAGGGGACGATGTAAGGGGAGAAGGTGAAGGGATTTGATGGGACGATAAGAGAAAGAGATGATGGGACAAGCTGAGAGGAACAAGGTGAAGGAACGTGAAGGGGAGGAGGTGATGGGAGGAAGTGAAGGGACGCTCACCCTGTTCACCCTTCCACCCTGTTCACCCTTCCACCCCACCCTGGCACACCCTGGCACTCACCTTACTCCATGACACCGTGAAGTCGTTAACGCCACTCAGGTCCACACCCTCCACGGCACAGTCCAGCCTCACCCTGTCACCCTCCTTGGTCACCGTCGCCTTGCTGTACGTGATCTTCGGCTGACCTTTCACGCCCTCCGCCTGCTTCTCCTCCTGCGCCTCCTGCTTCTCCTCCTGCTGCCTCCCCTGCATTGGGACGCCTGCACACCATCCCGCCACTGCAAGGAGGAGGGACAGGTGTTAGGGTGTGAGGGGAACAGACACAACCAGCTGACACCCGGCACCCCTTCACTGCTGGCTGGACACGGGAGACTGCCCACCCGCCTCCACTCCGTCTGGGAATCGAACCCGGGGTCTCGTGATTGTGAGACGAGGGTGCTGTCTATTGTTCTGACACGTGAATTCTTCAAACAAATAAAGAGAGAGAGAGAGAGAGATTATTAGAGGAGGAGAGAGAGAGAAGAAAGGAGGAAGGAATGGAGGGAAAACCTAACCACAACAGGTGCTCAAAACAACCGCTTTCCTCCTCCTCCTCCTCTTCCTCCTCCTCCTCCTCCTCTTCCTCCTCCTCCTCCTCTCGGTCCTCGAACCCTCTTCCTCTTCCTCCACGGACAGCTGAGGGTAATAACTCACCTTTCTCTTCTTCCTTTCCTCCTTTTTTTCCTTAAGTCCTTCCTTTCCTCACCTCCTATGTGTGTGTGTGTGTGTGTGTGTGTGTGTGTGTGTGTGTGTGTGTGTGTGTGTGTGTGTGTGTGTGTGTGTGTGTGTGTGCATCTTTTTTATACTCTCTCTCTCTCTCTCTCTCTCTCTCTCTCTCTCTCTCTCTCTCTCTCTCTCTCTCTCTCTCTCTCTCTCCTACAGGTCCCTAAATTCTACCTGTGGCCGGAAGTGGAGGTCAGGAGGAGGAGGTGGAGAAGGAGGAGGAGGAGGAGGAGGAGGAGGAGGCGTCAGTGCTTACAGAAGATTAATGGTTGAGAGAGAGAGAGAGAGAGAGAGAGAGAGAGAGAGAGAGAGAACACACACACACACGGAGGAAATGTTGCAAATAGGAACTAGCAATGCCCTCTCTCTCTCTCTCTCTCTCTCTCTGCGTGGCATAAACAGGACGACAAGACAGAGCAGATTACCGGAAGTTGTTATAGAAAGGACGACTTCCGGTGAGAGAGAGAGAGAGAGAGAGAAGAGAGAGAGAGAGAGAGAGAGAGAGAGATTGCTTGTGTAGGTCGCGTTGAAATCCCTCGTTAATGTTATGTAATTTTGTTTTGTTTTTCTTCCTTTTTTTTGTCTGTTTGTTTGTTTGTCTAAGTTTTTATCTGTGTGTGTGTGTGTGTGTGTGTGTGTGTGTGTGTGTGTGTGTGTGTGTGTGTGTGTGTGTGTGTGTGTGTGTGTGTGTGTGGCAGGGGAGAAATGGAAGGGAAGGAAAATAAGAGGAAGGGGAAGGAAAGAAGGAAGGGGGAGATTAAGAGAAAGGAGAGGAAATAAATAAGGAAAAGAATGGAAGGGAATAGGAGAGGAAGGAAGGAAGGAAAAAAAGGAGGAAAAGAGGAAAGAAGGGAAGGTTGAGGGGGAGGGAAGATGGAAGGAAGGGGAGAGGGAAGGGAAGGGAGGGGAAGGGGGAGGAGGAAGGGAGAGGAAAGGGGGAGAGGGAAAGGAAGGGGGAAGGGAAGGGAAGTGAAGGGGAGAGGGAAGGGAAGGGAAGGGAAGGGGAGAGGGAGAGGGAAGGGAAGGGAAGGGGGGGAGGGAAGGGGGAAGGGGAGGGAAGGGAAGGGAGAGGAAGGGGAAAGGAAGGAGATGGAAGGGGGAAGGAAGGGAAGGGAAGGGAAGGGGGGAGGGGGGGGAAGGGGGGAGGGGAGGGTGCAGTGACCGAAGGCCAAATTACATAAACAGGTGGAGGCAAACTGACCACCTGACGCCCCTCCACCCCCTCCACCCCCTCCCTCTTCCTTCCCTCCACTTCCCTCACCATCTCGCTGCGCCATATATCTCCTTCCCTTCACTTCCTTTCTTTCCTCTCCTTATTCTTCTCCCCCTCATCCTCCCTCTCCACTCTGTCTCTCTCCCCTTCCTTCCTTCCCTCCACTTCCCTCACCGTCTCGCTAAACCATATATTTCCTTCCCTTTTCTTCCTTCCTTCCTTTCTTTTCCTTCTCGTCCTCCTCCTCCTCCTCCTCATTATTCCTTTCTTCCATTCCCTTCCTCCTTCCTCTGCAGGCGATACAGGAGGAAAAGGATCTTGGGGTCATTATCAGCAGTGACCTGAAACGCGCGAATCACTGTAAAAAGGCATATAAAAAAGCCAACACTATGCTCGGGTTCATAGCGAGGAACTTCGAGTGTAAAACGCCAGACGTGATGCTAGCCTTGTATAATTGGATGGTAAGACCGCACCTCGAGTATGCAGTACAGTTCTGGTCTCCTAATTACAGAAAGGACATTGATTTACTGGAGAGGATTCAACGACGCGCCACGAAGATGATTCCAACCTCAAGGGCTCAACCGTACGAGGAACGACTCAAGCGACTCAATCTCTTTACGCTGGAGAAAAGACGCCTACGAGGGGATATGATTGAAGTCTTCAAATTCAATAACATCGATTACTCCAAATTCTTCGAACTGCAAACCAACTCAAGAACTAGAAATACGGTTTACCCATTCAGTCGAGTCGATGTAACACAGACATTGGAAGGAGTTTCTTTTCAAACCGAGTCATCCGCCACTGGATCAATCTTCCATCAGAAGTAGTAAATGCGAATACCATCAACTCCTTCAAATATCAAATCGACCGTCGTTTAGTTGCGTCAGAAGTAAACTGAATATCGAGGTGCTTTCATCTGTTCCCCAAGCCCCAATGGCTCTTGACCAGATTAAATCACCAAAGCGGGCAACCACGTTGAGCCAATAGGCTTTATTTTGCCTGCATTTCCATGTTTCCAT
Organism: Eriocheir sinensis; assembly: GCF_024679095.1. NCBI lineage: Eukaryota > Metazoa > Arthropoda > Malacostraca > Decapoda > Varunidae > Eriocheir > Eriocheir sinensis. The sequence continues at coordinate 10,353,709 of NC_066569.1, forward strand.
GTTTCCTTTCTTCTCTCCATTTCCCTCATCATCTTGCTATGTCACAATTCTCCTTGCCTTCTCTTCCTTCCTTTCTTCGCCTCCTCTTCCTCATTCTATCTTTTCTCCATTCATTCCCTTCTTCCCGTCTCCCCTTCCTTTCCTTCATCATCTTGCTAAGCTATTATCTTATTATTATTATATATACACACACACACACACACACACACATCCAGACCACAAACACGCGACGCCCAAGACCGAGCCCAAAACCACAGAGCGATCCGAGCGTGGCAGTTACGTCGTAAAGGGAGCGTTCCTGTGGCCGCCGCGACGCCTCGGCCAAGGAGTGCGGACGGGCGAACGGCCAGACGGATAAACAACCACCAATCGTAATTCTACTGTACTTCGCAAGGTTCAGGAAGAGTGGTCTGTTTACGTTCCTGGCGCTAGAGCCGTGGGGACCAAACACACAGCTCGTAACCATCTCTCTGTGCCAGGAACTGCATTGAACCCGTCCGCTGCGATTGGCACAGATTTGGCTTTTACTGGTATCCCGGTAACATATACTCCCATGTCTTTCTCTGCCTCTGTGGTGGATAGTGGAGTGTTTCCCATGTGGTATTGGTGTGCTGGATATCCCCTCCCAAGGTGCAGGACTTTACATTTTTCTTCATTGAATTGTAGCAGCCACTTTTTGTTCCATTCCTGTAGCTTGGTGAGGTCTGACTGTAGGAAATCCGCAGCCAAGGGGTGAATTCGCCCAAGACAATGAGTGTGTCGCGTTGGGGCACTGGTCAACCATAGAGGCAAGCTTGGCGTAGAACATCTCCCTTCTCCTCAAGTCAGCATATCGTAGCCATCTCTCTCTGTGTGCCAGTAACTGCATTGAATTCGCCCAAGACTGTGTCGCGTGGGGGCACTGGTCAACCATAGAGGCAAGCTTGGCGTAGAACATCTCCTTCTCCTAAAGCCCGCATATCTCGGTAGGGACGTACACTGCAATAAGAGATATGAAGCCAAGATGTGCTTCAACCTCCCCAGCATCAACCGAAGTAACCCCAACGACAGAGACTACAGGCGACTAGAAATTGCTACTCCCTTGCAACGAGCACCCTCACTCCGGTATAGCCCTTACTGCTGGTCTCTCCATTGCCAGGCCTCCTCGTCACTGATCCCTACTATGTCCACTCTTAGCCTCCCGAGATCAGCTGACAGAACCGGCCTCTTGCAGACTCCTAACGTTCTTATGTTCTTATGTTCTAATGAGGTATTCCATGATTCTCCCAGAGGCCAAGGATGTTCCAGGCACCCACACGAAGAGCCCGCCGGAGGAAATAAAGAAGAGGAAGAAATGGGTAATAGGAAGTAGGAAAATAAAGGGAAAGAAGGAAAGGGAAGGGAAAGGAAGAAATTGGAAGGAGGGAGAAGGAAGAAGGGAAGAAAATGATAACTGGGAAAATAAAGGCGAGAAAGTAAGGAAGGGAAAGAAGCAAAAGGAGAGAGAAAGGGAAAAAGAAGGAAAGGGGAGGGAGGAAAGAGGGGAGACAGCAGAAAGAAGGAAAGAATGAGGATGAAAAAGAAAAGAGAAAGAAAATAAATAGACATGGAAAAGAAGGAAAAAGAAGTGGAAGAAGAGAGAAAGGGGAAGGAAGGAAAAGGAAAGAGAGAAGGAAAGGATAAGGAAAGTATGACTGGAAGAGAGAAATTAAGTAAATAAGAAGAGAAATACAGGGAAAGGAAGGAAGGGGAAGAGGGAGAGAAAGAAGAAAGGAGGGAAGAGAAAAAGGATAGGGAAAGGAAAAAGAGGGGAGGAAAGAAAGGAGGGAAAATAAGGAAAAGAGAAATGGGAAAAAAAGGAGAGAAAAGGAAGAAGGGAAGAAGAGGATATGGAAAGGAAAGCTGAAAAAGAGGATGAAAAGAAATGAGAAGAAAAGAGGAAAAGAGGAAAGAAAGAAAAGGGAAGGAGAAGGAAAGGAAATGAGAAGAGAAGAAACGAAGAGAGAGAGAGAGAGAGAGAGAGAGAGAGAGAGAGAGAGAGAGAGAGAGGAAATAAGCAAGGGTTTGAAAGAAATGGACAAAGGACGTGAAGGAGACGGAGGAGGAAGAGAGATGGAGAGAGGGGGATGGAAGGGGGGGAGGGGAAGGGGGGGAGGGAAGGGGGGGGAGAGGGGGCAGGTAAGAAAGCCATTATGACCGGAACGAAGGTCAAACGGTCAACGACATCTGGCAACACCCTACACCCCCCCCCCCTCCTGCTACTACTACTACTACTACTACTACTACTACTACTACTACTACTACTACTACTTCATCGTTTTCACCTCTTAATACAACTTCTACTACTACTACTACTACTACTACTGCTACTACAAAACTCACATAAATAAACGTTAACAGAGAGAGATAGAGAGAGAGAGAGAGAGAGAGAGAGAGAGAGAGAGAGAGAGAGAGAGAGAGAGAGAGAGAGAGGGTAGAGAGAGTAGAGGTAGTGAGAGGTAAGGTAAGGTGGTAATGGTGGTAGTAGTAGTAGTAGTAGTAGTAGTAGTAGTAGCAGTAGTAGTAGTAGTAGTAGTAGTAGTAGTAGTAGTAGTAGTAGTAGTAGCAGTAGTAGTAGTAGTAGTAGTAGTAGTAGTAGTAGTAGTAGTAGTAGTAGTAGTAGTAGTAGTAGTAGTAGTAGTAGTAGTAGTAGTAGTAGTAGTAGTAGTAGTAGTAGTAGACAAAGATAATGCAAACAGATAGATAATAACAAACAAACAAGAACTAAACAAACGAAAACAACAACGAAAAACAAACAAACAAACAAACAAACAAATAAACAAGAAGTAAACAAACAAAAACAACAAACAAAAACAAACAAACAAACAAACAAACAAACAAGAACTAAACAAACAAAAAACAACAAAGAAAACAAACAAACAAACAAACAAACAAACAAACAAACAGGGACCCAAACAGACAGGTGCGTGAAAGACCAACTCATTGCGTCACTTCCGTCCAATTAAAGGAAGTAAAAAAACACGCGTTCACTCACCCTCAGGAGCAGGTAGTAATGAACAGGTGTGTGTGTGTGTGTGTGTGTGTGTGTGTGTGTGTGTGTGTGTGTGTGTGTGTGTGTGTGTGTGTGTGTGTCATTGAGTGCATACGTGTGGAGGAAGTGAAGACAACAACAACAACAACAACAACAACAACAACAACAACAACAACAAGAAAAAACAAGAATAACAATGGAAGAAAAATTACATGGAGGCGATAAAGAGAACAAAGAGGAGGAGGAGGAGGAGGAGGAGGAGGAGGAGGGTGAAACAAGATGAAGGAGGATGAGGAGAAGGAGGAGGAAGAAGAGGAGGAGGGGGAGGGCGACAACGAGATGAAGGAGGAGGAGGAAAAGGAGGAGGAGGACGTGGAAGACGAGGAGGAAGACGAAGAGGAGGAGAAAGAGAAACAGGAAGGCATGCGATTAGACACAGCATCCTAGCATCACTCCTCTCATCTCCACATAAACATCTCATCTTTTTCATCTCCCAACACCGCAGCATCCACCATCACCACCCTCACCACCACAACCATCATCACCACCATTGCCTTCATCATCATTATCTTCCTTTATGAGAGGCCTAGAGCACTGGCAGGCTCTCTTAAGGGGCTATGGCAGACGGACCCATGTTCTTAGTCAAGCGGGCGGATTTTATTTACAGTGGATAATGTGAGTCCTCTATTCGGTCGACATTCTCAAAAGCTTCTGTCTCTCATATCAACTATTTCCCAAGGCCTCAAAGGAGATTAATCGGGTTGTCATGAGTTTGTTTTTCCCGTAATAGTACAGAAGGTTTGTCAGACTACCGGGTCATAGAACTACCCATGGAGATGCCCCCACAACTCATCAACAAGGTTGTCATGAGTTTGTTTCTCCTGCATAGTACAGAAGGCCCCCACAACTCCCAAGCCTCAATTCTCAAAAGCTTCTGTCTCTCATATCAACTATTTCCCAAGGCCTCAAAGGAGATTAATCGGGTTGTCATGAGTTTGTTTTTCCCGTAATAGTACAGAAGGTTTGTCAGACTACCACCAGGGTCATAGAACTACCCATGGAGATGCCCCCCACAACTCCCAGGAAAGCCTCAATTCTCAAAAGCTTCTGTCTCCCACATCAACAATTTCCCAAGGCCTCAAAGGAGATTAATCGGGTTGTCATGAGTTTGTTTTTCCCGTAATAGAATAGAAGGTTTGTCAGACTACCACCAGGGTCATAGAACTACCCATGGAATTGCTCCCCACAACTCCTAGAAAGGGCCTTGTTATATGTGTGTGCTTGAATGTGGTTTTGCCTGGCCTGTGTTGTTCTGTCCCCCACCGCTTGCTTGATCCTCCCTTTGACCGAAGACTTAGTTGAGATTGCTTAATGTGGGTAGTGTACATTGGTCGAAAATTGACAGTTAGTTGCAGGGGGCGTCGAACCAGGGTCACCGATGTCTCCACGCCCACCATTTAAGTTTTGGGAGCCTTGAAGAGCCTCTGATTCTCCTCCTCCTCCTTCTCCTCATCCTCCTCATTCCCGCATTTGTCATTTCTATTTCACTTTCATCTTCTGTGTTTATACTCTGAAGGCCTCTCGGTAATGCTCACGCTCTTTCATCCACCTCCCTTTGCCAAATATATCCCCTCTTCCAATTTTTCCCCCTTTGGTTCCTCCCTTTCCCGACCTCACCCTGTCTCTAGCCATACCCTCACTGAGACCTACGGCGCCCTACCCAATATTCTACCATTTTTCCACCAACAAAGTTATCCTCTCCAATCATCAGTGACGGTATGGAAGCAGGTGACAACTGTACTCATCTACGTCTCACTGATCCTCAAGCCTGTGATGAGTGAAGACTGAGTACCCAGGGTCACCACACTGAGTACCCAGGGTCACCACAGTTTGCAGAGTCTTGATTCATGGTGAGGGAGAGCTTGGAACACGTGTCTTAGTGAGGGAGAGCTTGGAACACGTTTTTCTTAGGTGAGGGAGAGCTTGGAGGAGATGTCTTACCAGGGAGGGAAGGGAAGGGAAAGGAAAGGAAGGTGAGGGAAGGGAAGGAAAGGGAAAGGAAGGAAATGGAAGAGGAATGCCAGGGAAGGAAGGGAAGGTGAGGGAAGGGAAGGGAAAAGGAATGCAAGGGAAGGAAGGGAAGGTGAGGGAAGGAGATGAAAAAGGAATGCAAGTGAAGGAAGGGAAGGTGAGGGAAGGGAAGGGAAAAGGAATGCCAGGGAAGGAAGGGAAGGTGAGGGAAGGAAATGGAAATGGAATGCCAGTGAAGGAAGGGAAGGTGAGGGAAGGAAATGGAAAAGGAATGCCAGGGAAGGAAGGGAAGGTGAGGGAAGGGAAAGGAAGGGAAGGGAAGGGAAAGGAAGGGAAAGGAAGGGAAATTAGTGAGGGAGAGCTTGGAGTAGCTACGTTGTGGTGTGTGAAGAAATGAGTGTTGCATAGGAAGGAAACACACACTCAACAACATGAAGGAGAAACAAATAAGCAGATGAAAGGAAATAAGAAAAAAAAAGTAAAGTAGAAAAGAAGAGGAAAAAAAAACAGGATATTGCATGAAGTGTGAATGGACAAAAATAATGGTCAAACACACACACACACACACACACACACACACACACACACACACACACACACGGTCCTAAAAAAATATGGGATACAAAAAAAAACGACGATTATAAAAAAAAGAGGACAGTACAAGAAACGAAACACACACACACACACACACACACACACACACACACACACACACACACACACACACACACACACGTACCAGCGAGCAGGCAGCAGGCAACGAGCAGCGGGCGTCCAGATGTCATGTCTCGGGCGCCAGGTAAGAGACTGAACGCTAACCTGCACAGCTCCCACACCTCGCCTCCCCCTCACACCCCCTCTCTTACCCTCCCCTCAACCTGTGCAACCCCCACCCATCCCCAGACCCCCTTCACTCTCACCCTCCCCTACCTAACTCCCCTCTCATCATCCCTCACCCCCTCCCTTCAACCTGTGCAACCCCACCTATCCCCACCCCCCACCCCTTCACTTTCACTCCTCCCTACCGAACTCCCCTTCCTCATCACCTCACTCTCCCTTCAACCTGTCCAACCCCCATCCATCCCCACCCCTCTACCCTCCCTCACCCCTTCATTCTAACCTCCCCTATCTAACCCCTCCCTCACCATGCCTTCCTCCCCCCCCTTTCCCACCCCACCCCATATCCACCCATCACCTGCCTCTCCTGTACCCCTTTATCCCCTTCCTCCCTCCCTCCTCTACCCCCCTCTTTCCCTCCTTCCCTGCCTAACCCCTCATCCCTCCTCTCCCTCCTTCCCGTCTCCCTCACTCCCCTCTTTCCCCTTCTCCATTTCACCCTACCCTCTCACCCTCCTCCTCGTACCCCCTTCCCCTTCCCCCTTCCTCCTCACCCTCTAACCCCTACAGTCACCCCTTCCTCCCCACACTTCCTATCCCTTCCCTCCACCCCATCACACCCTCCCTCCCTCCCACCCTAGCATCCCTTAACTCCCCTTTCCTCTCTCACCCCCACCTCTAACTCCTCTCCTTTGCACCCCCTCCTCCCCTTCTCTTCCTCACCCCTACACCCTCCTCTTCCTCCTCGTAATGAGCCAATAGAATTCCTGTAGCCTGCCTTTCCATGTTTCAATGTTTCTTCTTCCTTCTTAATTCTATATCATATTTTCTCTCTTATTTCCCTCCCCTCTTCTTTCTGGCTCCCTTCCATCCTCTCCTCCCTTCCCCTCCCACCTTCATCTCCCGGACATCCACCCATCATCATCTTATCTTCCCAGCATCCTCGTCATCTCATCTACTCTTCTTCATCCACCTTTGCCCTTCCTCTCTTCCCTATCATCATCTTTTTCTCTTCTTCTCACCTTTGCTCTTTCTTATGATCTATCTTCTACTTCCTCTTCCTCTTTCTCTTCTTTTTTTTTCTTCTTTTTTCTCAATTGCCTTCTTCTTTTTCTGGTAATTTTCATAAACTTATCATTATTTTTTTTTTGTGTGTGTCTGTCTGAGTGAGAGTGTGTTTGTGTGTTTGTGTGTTTTTCTTGTCTGTCTGTCTGTCTGTCTGTCTGTCTGTCTGTATGTCTGTATGTCTATGTGTCTGTCTGTCTGTCTGTCTGTCTGTCTATCTCTCTGTGTGTGTGTGTGTCTGTCTGTCTGTCTGTCTGTCTGTCTATCTGTCTGTGTCTGTCTATCTGTCTGTGTGTCTGTCTGTCTGTCTGTCTGTCTGTCTGTCTGTCTGGTTCAATGTCTAACCTTGAAATATGAATGCAATGGAAGGGTGTTAAGTAAGGGTCGTTTTAGGATCTCTCTCTCTCTCTCTCTCTCTCTCTCTCTCTCTCTCTCTCTCTCTCTCTCTCTCTCTCTCTCTCTCTCTCTCTCTCTCTCTCTCTCGTAACCACAATAAGGGATGTTGACCTCTCCCTTCTTCCCTCCTCCTTCCCTCCCTCCCTTCCACACTCTCCTTCCCTCCCTTCCTTCCCTCTCTCCTTCCCCAACCCCTTCCTCCCTCCCTTCCTTCCTTCCTTCACCTCCCATATTTCCTCCCTTCCCTTCCCTCCCCTTCTTCCTTTCCCTCCCTCCTTCCCTTCCTTCCCTCCCTTCCCTCCCCCTCTTCCTTTCCTTCCCTCTTTCCCTTCCTTCCCTTACTTCCCTCCCTTCCCTCCCCTTCTTCCTTTCCCTCCCTCCTTCCCTTCCTTCCTTTCCTCTCTCTCTCTTCTTCCCCCTCCTTCCTTCCTTCCTTCCCTCCTTCCTTCAACCTATTCCTTCCTTCCCTTTCCTTTCTTCCTCCTCCCCTCTCTCTTCCTTCCCTCAGCCTCCACCCTTCCTGTCTCCCTCCTCTTTCCCTCCCTCCCTCCCTCCCCCGCGTCCTCCCCGACCCTCGTTCCTCCGTTACCGTTCAAAGTGTGTTTGGGAGGGGAGGGGAGGAGGAGGTGGGGAGGGGAATGAAGGAGGGAGGGAGAGGGAAGAGGGAGTGCATGAACGACCACACACACACACACACACACACACACACACGCACACACATTGCGGGATGACCTTGTGACCTGTTGCAAGGTTACTGGGTCAAGGGAGGACTAGTACATGACCTCTCTCTCTCTCTCTCTCTCTCTCTCTCTCTCTCTCTCTCTCTCTCTCTCTCTCTCTCTCTCTCTCTCTCTCTCTCTCTCTCTCTCTCTCTCTCTCTCTCTCTCTCTCTCTCTCTCTCTCTCTCTCTCTCGATAAAAAAGAAGGGATGGGAAGGAAGGAAGAGAGGGAGAAGTGTAGAGGGAGAAGAAGGGAAGTAGGAAGGGAGATAAGAGAGGGAGGAAGAAAGAAAAAAGATAGCAGGGAGAGTTGAGGAGAAAGAAGGAAAGAAGGAAGGAAGGGAGAGGAGAAGGAAAGGAGGAAGGAAGGAAGGAGATAAAAAAATGATGGAAGGGGTGGAGAGAAAGATGGAAGAAAGAAGAAAGAAATGAAAAAGTGGAGGAAAAAGGGAGAAAGTAGAAAGGGAGATAAAAGAGAAAGGAAGAAAGAAAGAAATAGAAGGGAAACACGGGGAGAAGGGAGAACACACACACACACACACACACACACACACACACACACACACACATACACACACACACACACACACACACACACACACACACACACACACAAACGATAAATCACTCGAGACTTTTACGAAATTCAATTATTTACATGGAGGGAAGTGGAGAGGGGTGGAGGAAGAGAAGGATGTAAGGAAGTGGAGGGAAGTGGAGTGGGGTGGAGGAAGAGAAGGATGGAAGGAAGTGGAGGGGTGGAGGGACGTGAAGATTGGTGGAGGAAGAGAAGGATGGAAGGAAGTGGAGGGGTGGAGGGAAGTGAAGAGGGGTGGAGGAAGAGAAGAATGGAAGGAAGTGGAGGGTGGAGGGGGAAGGAAGGAGGAGGACAGGAGTGGAGGGTGGAGGGAAGTGGAGGAGGAGGAAAGGAGGAGGGTGGAGGGAAGTGGAGGAGGAGGAAAGGAGGAGGTGGAGGAAGTGAAGGAGGAGGAAAGGAGTGGAGGGGTGGAGGGAAGTGTTGGAGGTGGTCAGGAGTGGAGGAGTGGAGGGAAGTGGATGAGGAGGAAAGGAGTGGAGGAGTGGAGGGAAGTGGAGGAGGAAAGGAGTGGAGGAGTGGAGGGGTGGAGGGAAGTGAAGGAGGAGGAAAGGAGTGGAGGAGTGGAGGGAAGTGGAGGAGTGGAGGAAAGGAATGGAGGGTGGAGGAAGTGAAGGAGGAGGAAAGGAATGGAGGGTGGAGGAAGTGGAGGAGGAGGGAGGAGTGGAGGTGGAGGGTGGAGGGTGGAGGGAAGTGGTGGTTTTCGTGGATAATTACCATAGCGGCTCTTAAAGGCTGCTGACAATTAGCGGCCAGTGACCCCACCACGACCACCACCACGACCATCCTCACCACCACTACGACCATCGCCATCCACCACCACCACCAACAACAACAACAACAACAACACCATCACCACCACCACTATAAAACATCTACACTATAAACATCTACATCCACTTCTACACATCATCACCGTCTCTTCACCGATCCTCCTTCATCTCCACCTCAACGCCACTTCACCACCCAAACAGATATACCCTTCCACTCCTCTCTCTTCCTTCAACTCTTCCTTTTCCTTCCCTTTCCATGTATATTTCCTTCTGTTCCCTACCACCACCACCACCACCATGACTGCACACACACACACACACACACACACACATTGAACATCTTCGCGTCTTTTAATGCATGAGCAGAATTATTTACCGTACATGAATTCTATCAGACATGGTGTGCGATTGTGTACGTGTGTGTGTGTGTGTGTGTGAAGGTCTGATCGGAGAGAGAGAGAGAGAGAGAGAGAGAGAGAGAGAGAGAGAGAGAGAGAGAGAGAGAGAGAGAGAGAGAGACAAAAACAAACAAAAAAACACACACACACACACACACACACACACACACACACACACACTCGACGTCAGAGAGGAGGAAGAAAAAAGATTATAAACACTGAAAAGAAAAAAAAAATAACGAAGAGGAGGAGGAGGAGGAGGAGGAGGAGGAGGAGGAAGATGAAGAGGAAGAGGAGGAGGAGGAGGAAGAAGAGGAACATGTAAAAGAACAGGAACAAGGCCATAAAATAAAAAGAAGAAGAAGAAGAAGAAGGAGAAGAAGAAGAAGAAGAAGAAGAAAAAAGAAGAAGAAGAAGAAGAAGAAGAAGAAGAAAGAAAAAGACGAGAAAGAACAAAAAAAAAACAAGAACAGGAACAAAAACGATAACAAGATAAAAACAAACACTACTTAAAAAAAACACCAACAAACAAACAAACAAACAAACAACAGGTAGAAACAAAAATCTCATTAACAGGTAGAAAGACAAAATTGATTATCCATTAATGAAACACGGTTGACAATTCCCGTAGATTTTTTAATTGAGGGGAAGGAAGAACATAAGAACATAAGAACGTAAGGAGTCTGCAGGGGGTCGGTGGAGGGAAGGAAGGAAGGAAGGAAGGAAGGAAAGAAGTTGACTGAAATAAAGAAAGAAAAGAAAGGAAGGAAAGAAGGAAGGAGGAGGAAGGAAGGAAGGAAGAAAAGAAGTTGACTGAAGTAAAGAAAGAAAAGAAGGGAAGGAAGGAAGGAGAAAAGGAAGGAGGAAGGAAGGAAGGAAGGAAGGAAAGAAGTTGACTGAAATAAAGAAAGAAAAGAAGGGAAGGAAAAAAGGAGAAAAGGAAAAACGGAAGGAGGGAATGAAGGAAGGAAGGACGGAAAGAGGAAAGGAAGAAGGGAGGGAAAGAAGGAGAGAAAAAAGGGAGGGATAGAGGAAAGGAAGGATAGGAGAAAAAAAATAAAAAATAAAAATAAATAAAAAAAACAGGCAATCAGCTTCTTCCTTATTACGCCAGATGACGAGACACTTACCTCCTCCTCCTCCTCCTCCTCCTCTTCCTCGTCCTCCTCCTCCTCCTCCTTATAATTAGCCATGGTATTCTGTCTCGTCACACTGCAAGCTTGTACACTCTAACCAGCTGTTCTGTGCGTGGGAGGAGGAGGAGGAGGAGGAGGAGGAGGACGAGGAGGAGGAGGAGGAGGAGGAGGAGGAGGAGGAGGAGGAGGAGGACGAGGAGGAGGAGGACGAGGAAGGAGGAGGAGGAAGGAATAAGAATAAACAGACAAAACGTAAAGAAAAGTAAAAAATTAATCTTCCCTTTCCTTCCCTTCCTTCCCTTCCCTTCCTTCCCTTCTTACTATGTATTCCTATATTCCTTCCCCTCCCTTCCCTTTCCTTCCGTTACCTTCCCTTCCCTTCCTCCCCCTCCTTCCCTTCCCAAAACCTTCCCTTCCTTCCTTCTGTTTCCTCCCCTTCCTTCCTTTCCCTTCCTTCCTTCCCTTCCCTTCCCTTCCCTTCCTTTCCTTCCCTTCCTTCCTTTCCTTCCTTCCTTCCTTTCCTTCCCTCCTTCTTCCTTCCTTCCTTCCTTCCCTTCCCTTCCCTTCCCTTCCTTTCCTTCCCTTCCTTTAAATTCCTTTCATCTAAATTCTTTCTTTCGCTTTACACTCTTCTTATTCTTCTTATTCTTCTTATTCTTCTTTACTATTCATACTTCTGCACCTCTTGTTAAATCTCCTCTTTATCCTAATCTTCTTTCCTCCTCCTCCTCCTCCTTCCCCTCCTCCTCTTCCTCTTATATTAACCTTTTTGTTTGTCTGTTTCTATTTCTCTCTCTCTCTCTCTCTCTCTCTCTCTCTCTCTCTCTCTCTCTCTCTTCATTTCCTCCCATATTCTTCCTTCCTCCCATTCATCTCCCCCCCTTCTCTGGTCGCTGATTGGTCAATGTAAGGAAGCTGAGAACCAATCAGCTCGCGAGTTCTCCAGTGTTGATGACCGCACACACACACACACACACACACACACACACAAACACACACACACACACACACACACACACATCGTTTCTGCGGTCCTAAAGTATCTGTTTGGGAGGAGGAGGAGGAGGAGGAGGAGGAGGAGGAGGAGGTTGCCCTACAGAAGGTTCCTCCACTCCTCTCTCTCCACTTGACTACCTCTAAAGTACATTCTCCTCCTCCTTCCCTCCTCCTCCTCCTCCTCCTCCTCCTCCTCTTGAATAACGGGGGAACGGAGGAGGTTTAGTTGAAGTGATGGAAGTTGAGAAAGAAGAGGAGGAGGAGTTGGAGGAGGAGGAGGAGGAAGGAAGGAGAAGAAGGAAGGGAAGGGAGGAGGAGGAGGAGGAAGGGGACGGGGAGGAGGAGGAGGAAGAAGACGACAAAAATAATGGGTGTAGATCTTTCTTAGTCAGGCAAAAAAAATTCATCCGCTGATAACGAGGAGCAGGAGGAGGAGGAGGAGGAGGAGGAGGAGGAGGAAGGGAAGGGGAAGGGAGAAGGAGGAGGAGGAGGAAGGGAAGGGGAAGGGAAGGGGAGGAGGAGGAGGAGGGAAGAGGAAGGAGAAGAGGAAGGGGAGAAGGAGGAGGAGGAGGAGGAGGAGGAAGGGGAGGAGGAGGAGGAAGAAACAAAAAAAATAATGGGTGTAGATCTTTCTTAGTCAGGCAAAATAATATTCATCCGCTGATAACGAGTAGGAGGAGGAGGAGGAGGAGGAGGAGGAAGGGAAGGAGGAGGAGGAGGAAAGGGAAGGGAGGAGGAGGAAGAAAACGACAAAAATAATGGGTGTAGATCTTTCTTAGTCAGGCAAATAATATTCATCCGCTGATAACGAGGAGGAGGAGGAGGAGGAGGAGGAGGAGGAGGAGGAGGAGGAGGAGGAGGAGGAGGAATAAACAAGAGAACATGGAATGGCAGGCAACAGCAAGCCTATGGGTATATTCATCCTTACCAAGTGTCGCCACCGGGTACGTCTTTGTGCGCAGGAAGCTTCAACTATTCTTTCAATCATCGTAAGTTACCTGTTTCTGCGGGATTTGCAACAATTAAACTTCATTAGAATGGGTTTTTTTTTTTTACGGCTATGCCTACAGCGCCGGTAGGCTTGCTTGAGGGGCCTGGATGGTATTTGGCCCCAGCCCGTCATGGCGCAGGCAAGTGTTTATAGTGGCGCCATCTTCCCTTGGCTCATGCTGCCCCCCGGAACTCGTCCTTGATTCACTTGGACGGTTTCTAGAGTTCGGGTTGATGGGTGGTCTTCAGGACAGCATGTGGTAGTTTTAAGCCACTCGGCGGTGACTGAAAAATCCGAGGTGGTAGCGTGGATTCGAACTGCGTCGTCCATCACGCGGTGAATGTGTACGCTACCATTCAGCCACCGTACCCCAAAGTGTTAATATAGTTATTAAAAATTCAGTTGATCATTCCCGTTGTTGTTTTTTATTGCTAAACGAGAGAAAATAAATGTCCGATGTAAGGTTTCGTTATTAAAAATCTTTCTTGTATTAAAGCCCTGCAAAATCAAGCAGAATTGGACTTTATCAAAATTCTCTTTACATGACAATATTTGCCGAGTACCTGCCCTGGGTGTGTCTGTCTCGCCTTCGGTGAAATTTATCAAGACCATTAGGGCGTCAAGCATCTCGACAAACTGTAGAATCCATTGTTTGGCTTCCGCTGCCACAGGTTACACGCCGCCCTCGACCCCTGGCCTTAGACGCCATCACCTTTGACCTGCCCACCCTCTGGTAGCAGCAGGCGTCCACACAATGTCTTGGTCCGCTGACAGGAGTGGTTACTGTCCCTTTGCACAGGGGTACGAGGTGTGGGTGTGGAGGCTCAGGCAGTACCCAGAGATTAACTATAATGAGCTTGCTATTGTCGGGAGTGTGTTTGCTGGCGATGACGGGTCCAGCTTGTGATCAGGTCGCGGTGAATTACACACACACACACACACACACACACACACACACACACACACACACGGTCATTACGTACACACAAACAAAGCTGTAACGTCTGCAGTTCAGTAGTTAGGTTGCACACGGCGATGGGTCTGCATAATGTACATGACCGCGAGTGTGTGTGTGTGTGTGTGTGTGTGTGTGTGTGTGTGTGTGTGTGTGTGTGTGTTTGTGTGTATGTATGTGTGTGTGTGTGTGTGTGTGTGTGTGTGTGTGTCCTGTTATTCTGTTGTTGTTTTCTTCCTTGCACAGAGCTGCGTTTTCATAATAATAATAATAATAATAATAATAATAATAATAATAATAATAATAATAATAATAATAATAATAATAAAGAAAGGAAGGAAGGAAGGAAGGAAAAGAGTGACGTAGAGAAGAAGAGGAAGGAAGGAAGATGATAAAGAAAAACAAGAAGGGAAGGAAAGGAGGAAGAGAGGAACATCAATAATAACAGGAAGGAAGGAAGGAAGGAAGGAAGGTAAAAGAAAAACAGGAAGCAAGGAAGAAAAAACACAGATAATGACAAACAAAATTACGGAGACATTATATCCATCCATCTTGAGAGAGAGAGAGATTTTTTGCTCAGTTCATTATCCTTTACTTTATCCTCATAATTACTCTCTCTCTCTCTCTCTCTCTCATGTTTTTGTTTTTGTTGATGTTTTCGAGGTTTGTAGAGAGAGAAAGCCTGGCACACCTGTTGTCTGGCTTTCATGCAGCGGCTTAGAAGGGACAGGTTATAGCTACCCAGGTATACTCAGACGCCCTCGGCTCCCACAAAAACTGTATCTAGCGGCCACAGAGGCGCTGAGTCGGGTTCTGACGGGCGTTTCTCGACATTCCGAAATTCTCCTCCCGAAATTGACCTCTCTTTCGGCCACCTCTTTAGATTCTTTTTGAGAGCTGCGAGTAGCGGGCTTTTTTTATTATTGTTTACTTTTTGTGTGTGCCCTTGAGCTGTCTCCTTTGTTGTTAAAAATAAAAGCAAAATCACGGTGCTAGAGCCTTGTCAGAGTATCAATAGACTCATGAAACTGATGGTCGGTTCCAGTTTGTCAGTGGCGCGGGCAAGTGTTTAGAGTGGCGCCATCTTGCTTGCCTCATGCTGTCACCCGGAGCTCATCTTTGATCCTCTCAGAGAAAGACAAAAATAATAATAATGCGGGTGTGTGGGCGCCAAAATGTTGTAATATATGGCCCCAGGAGGTGCCGCCCGCTGGCCTTCCTTCCCACAGACTTCACGCGTCGCCTTTCTCAAGTCAGCGCGGCGGGGGACAGACACACAGATGGGCTAATGGAGTGTGTGTACGTCTATGTGCGTGCGTGTGTGTGTGTGTGTGTGTGTGTGTGCTGGATGTGTTCACTCACCCATAGCGCGTACACGGAAAAATCTAGACGGGGAGTTCCGTATATGTATGACCGCTGATACTAAGTGTTCCTCTCCTCGCCCGGCCAGCTCCTCCATCAACATTTGCCTGTCATCCTGTCCGTGCCGTACCCAGAGCCAGGCCCCCTAGTCACTGCCGGCGTGTTGCTGTGCCGCAGAGGAAGAATGGTTTTAACGTTTCCCCTATGGCACCGGTAGGCTTTCTTGGTCGGGGTTTGGTGGTTAGCCCTAGCCCGTTACGACACAGACAAGTGTTTATAGTAGCGCCATCTTGCTTAACTCATGCTGTCTCCCGGAACTCATCTTTGATCCTCTATTTAGATGTTCGGTAGGTGGTATTCAGGATAACATGTAGGTAGTCTTAGGCCACTCAACAATGACTGAAAAATTGCCAGCTTGTTTGTAGCGGCAGGTCAACAGTAGCTAACCTCCGAGCCTCTCTACACGTCCGCGTCGCTGTGTGAAAAGCGTTACATGCCAGCCCGTTACCTATGCAAACGACTTCCATGACACGCGCTAACGACATGTTTGAGGGAACGGTGCCAGCCGCGGGTCTGGGGGAGGAGGAAGGGGGCAGGGGTTAAGAGGGGAGGGAGAGGACTGGAGAAGGGAGGGGGAAGGCAGCAGGGGTTCAGGGGGAGGAGAGGACTAGAGGAAGGGAAGGGAAGGGCAAGGGGTTCAGGGGGAGGAGGGACTAGGAGGAAGGGAAGGAAGGGCAGCAGGAGAGGACTAGAGGAAGGGAAGAGAAGGGGGGGCAAGGAGCAGGGGGAGAGAGGACTAGAGGAAGGGAAGGGGAGGGAAGGGGCAAGGCAGCAGGGGTTCAGGGGGGAGGGAGAGGACTAGAGGAAGGGAAGGGAAGGGGAGGGCAAGGCAGCAGGGGTTCAGGGGGGAGGGAGAGGACTAGAGGAAGGGAAGGGAGGGCAAGGCAGCAGGGGTTCAGGGGGAGGAGAGGACTAGAGGAAGGGAAGGAAGGGAGGGGCAAGGCAGCAGGGTTCAGGGGGAGGAGAGAGGACTAGAGGAAGGGAAGGGGAGGGGCAAGGCAGCCGGGGTTCAGGGGGGACGGAGAGGAAGGGAAGGGGGGTAGCAAGGCAGCAGGGGTGACCTTCCACAGCCCGGAGAGCATGACGAGGCTACGCGATTCTAATAACAGACAACAACACAGGCAATGAGTGAACTTTCCTCTTGTTACAGCATTTCATTTACATCTAATCTTTTCTTTATATGCCATTTTGCTTTGTTTTGCTTTTTTTTTGTTTTCAGGCCGTGTACACAGTAACTACCCCGCACTTAACAACGCCATTATAATTTCTTCATATAACAACCCAAGATTCCTCCAATTACTCTCCTTCACACTACCGCCCTCTGCCCCTCCTTCCTCTCTCCCTTCCTGTTTTCCTCCCTTCCTACACAGCATCCATTTTTTATCTCCCTTTCCTTCACAGCACTACCTCCCTTTCCCCCTCCTTCCTCTCTCCCTCTTCCTGTTTTCCTCCCTTCCTACACAGCATTTATCTTTTTATCTCCCTTTCCCCCTCCTTCCTCTCTCCCTATTCCTGTTTTCCTCACTTCCTACACAGCATCCATCTTTTATCTCCTTTCCTTCACAGCACCATCTCCTTCCCCTCCTTCCTCTCTCCTCTTCCTGTTTCCTCCTTCCTACACCGCATTTATCTTTTTATCTCCCTTTCCTTCACAGCACTATCTCCCTCTCCCTCCTTCCTCTCTCCCTCTTCCTGTTTCCCTCCCCTTCCTACACACAGCATCCATTTTTCTCCCCCTCCTTCCTCCCCACCCCTCTCTCTCCTCCTGTTTTCCTCCTTCCTACACAGCATCCATCTTTTATCTCCTTTCCTTCACAGCACTACCTCCTTTCCTTTCTCCTTCCTCTCCTCTTCCTGTTTCCCTCCTTCCTGGCTAATAAAAAGACCATTTTTCTGCCCTCCTTCCTCTCTCCCTTCCTGTTTTCCTCCTTCCTACACACAGCATCCTCTAACTACCTCTTACTCCCAATCGCTTTTTTCTTCCAACCTGATCCTTGTTACCTTGTTCATACACACAACAAAGGGGAATCCAGTACCTTTATTACGTTAGTCCATGCTCATAACAACGCAAATCTATATTTATCTCCCTTTCTTCACAGCACTACCTCCTCCCTCCTTCCTTCTCTCCTTCCTGCACTCTTCCGGTAATAATGTTATCTCATCTACCTCTTACTCCCAATCAAGTTTTTTTTCTCTTCCATAACTCCGATCTCTTCTTGCAGTTACTCTGTTCATACACAGATAAACAAAAGGGGAATCCAGTACTCTTTGTTATCCATGCTCATAAATAAATTAAAATCTATAGCCTCCTTACCCCAAATCATTTTTTTTCTTCTTCCATAACCTGATCCTCTTTGTTACACTTGCTCATACCCTTAACACAAAGAGGAATCCAGTACTCTTTTATTACGTTTGTCCATGCTCATAACAACGCAAAATCTATAGTCTCCTCTTACACCAAATCATTTGATTTTCTCTATTACATAACCTGATACTATTTGTTAAACTTGATAATACACATAACAAAGGGGAATCCAGTACTCTTTATTACGTTAGTCCATGCTCATAACAACGCAAAATCTATAGTCTCCTCTTACCCCCAATCATTTTTTTTTCTCTCTTCCATAACCTGATCCTCTTTGTTACACTTGCTCATACACATAACAAAGGGGAATCCAGTACTCTTTATTACGTTAGTCCATGCTCATAACAACGCAAAATCACGTATAGTCCTCTTACCCCCAATCATTTTTTTCTCTGCATAACCTGATCTCTTTGTTACACTTGTTCATACTGACACAAAGAGGAATCTTGTGCACTCTTTTATTACGTTAGTCCATACTCCCATACAAACCTGCAAGATACATAGTCTCCTACTCTTACCCCAAATCATTTTTTTTTTCTCTCTTCCATAACCTGATCCTCTTTGTTACACTTGCTCATACACACAACAAAGGGGAATCCAGTACTCTTTATTACGTTAGTCCATACTCATAACAACCCAAGATTCATAGTCTCCTCCTCTCAATTCCCAAACATTTTTCTCTCTTCCATAACCTGATCCTCTTGTTACACTTGTTCAAAACACACAACAAAAGGGGGAATCCAGTAATTTTTATTACGTTAGTCCATACCTCATAACAACGCAAAATCTATAGTCCTCTTACCCCCAATCATTTTTTTTCTTCCATAACCTGATCCTTTGTTACACTTGTTCATACACATAACAAAGGGAATCCAGTACTTTTATTCACGTTAGTCCATACTCATAACAACGCAAAATCTATAGCTCCTTACTACCAATTTCAATCATTTTTTTTTCTCTTCTTCCATAACTTAGATCCTCTTTTGTTACACTTTGTTCAAACACATAACAAAGTGGGGAATCCAGTACTTTATTACGTTAGTCCATACCATAACACCCAAGATCTATAGCTTCCTCCTCTTACCCCCCAAATCATTTTTTTTCTTCCATAACCTGATCCTCTTTTAATACACTTGTACTCATACATTACAACAAAGAGGAATCCAGTAATTTTTTATTATGCTTGTCCTATAATGATCAAGATTCCAACAGCCATCTCTTCACTCCCCAATCTTTTCTTTTTTTTTCCTTTCTCTCTCTCTTATCCTTCCTCCTCCCTGCCCCTTAACATAACCAGAGTGAACCAATACTCTATATCATTATTATTCTCCATACCTTTTGACGATCAAGAATCCTTTCAGTCCTTTCACTCCCTAATCATTCTTTTTCTGTCCCTTCTCATCCTCCTCCTCCCTGCACCACACACGACCGCATAAACATAACCAAGAGGAATCCAATACTCTTAGTATCACGTCGGTTCACACTTCATAACTAAGACTCTCTCCAATTTTTTTTCCTTTCCTTCTTTCTTTCTTTCTCCAATTCCTTCCAATCTCTTTCATCTTCAATCGTTTTATTTTTTACTTTTTCTTTCATCCTCCTTCTCCTGTCTCATGCATCAGCCCTTCTGTGTGTGTGTGTGTGTGTGTGTGTGTGTGTGTGGTGTGTAAAAAGGGTAGTGTGTAGGTGTCTAGAGTAAACGAACCACTATATATAAATAGTTATAGAGCCCCTCCTCCTTTTCCGGGGCTATTTTAGGAGGCAGAAAATATGTGGAGTAATAGGGTGGAGGCAGGTTAGGGAGGCATAGCTGGGACAGTCACCACCAGATGACCCTCTTGAGGGGAGGGGGAGGACTTCCATAACCTGATCCTCTTTGTTACACTTGTTCAAACACATAACAAAGGGGAATCCAGTACTCTTTATTACGTTAGTCCATACTCATAACACCCAAGATTCATAGTCTCCTCCTCTTACCCCCAAATCATTTTTTTTTCTCTTCCATAACCTGATCCTCTTTGTTACACTTGCTCATACACATAACAAAGAGGAATCCAGTACTCTTTATTATGCTTGTCCTATAATGATCAAGATTCCAACAGAAATCTCTACTCCCCTAATCTTTTCTTTTTTTCCTCTCTCTCATCCTTATCCTGAAACCCTGCCCCTTAACAAAAAGGAGGAATCCAATACTCTATAATTATTATTCTCCAGAAATTTGACGATCTCAAGAATCTACAGAAATCCTTCACAAAATTCCAGAATCATTTCTTTTTCTGTCCCTTCATCTCTTCCTCCCTGCACCACACGACTCCACAACATAACCAAGAGGAATCCAATACTCTATCACGCTTGTTCATACTCAGAAATCGACAGAAATCTCCAATCTATCTTCCCCATGACCTCTCTCTCTGTGTGTGTGTGTGTGTGTGTGTGTGTGTGTGTGTGTGTGTGTGTGTGTGTGTGCTCAAGAGGTAAACAAACTAATAACATGTTACAGGTGAGCCTCCCTCCTTCCCGGGCCATTTGTGGAGGCAGGGTGTAATTAAGGAGGTAATAGGGTGGAGGGCAGGTTAGGGAGGCATGCTTGGGACAGTCACCACCAGATGACTCTTGGAGGAGGGAGAGGAGGAAAGGAGAGATGAAGGAGAACAGCTGGTGGTGTTGGAGGAGGAGGAGGAAGAGGAGTATGAGGAAGAGGTAGAGGAGGAGGAGAAGGAAGAGAGAGAAAGAGAGAAGGAAAGGAAGAAAAACAGACCCTCTCACACACACACACACACACACACACACACATACACAGAAGGAGAAATCAATATACAGGAGTCACCCATCAAAGGTACATATCTTATATATTCACAAAGTCTACAGACAATGAGCCTCCTGTTAATCTCTGCAAACAAATCTACAGAAATCTCCATAACATATCCAGAAATTAACAGAAATTCTACTGAAATGGAACATATTTTCAAGGAATCTACAGAAATCAAAAGATGTTATCCTGAAATCTACAAAATCTACAAATGTCTCTCTCAGAACTCTGTATTTATCTATATCTCTATCTAAGACTCAATCGAAATCTACAAAAGATCTCTTCAAAATCTCCACTATCCAGAAATCTACAAATCTGAAATTCTACAGAAATCTGTCAAATCTATCAAAAATCTTCAAAATCTCCAAAATTCCAGAAATCTATGGAGGTACACAATAGCTTACAAACAACCCCCACCACCACCACCACCACCACACACTCTCCTACTCCTACTCCCCTCCCACTCCCCACTACTACACTCCTCCCGACTCCCCTCACCTCACTATTCCTCCTCTCCTCTGGGGGTGAAAAGGAGGAGGAGGAGGAGGAGGAGGGGAGGGTGAAGTGTGTGTTCAGGTGAGGTTTCTGCCACATTCGGGAAGGGTGAGATGGAGCTAGGTTAGTTAGGTTAGTGTTCTGAAGAGTCAGAAATGGTGTGAGTGTGAGATGAGGTAGCTCAGGCCCTGTATACTGACACTAGATAAACACACACACACACACACGTAAATACACAGGCACAAACAGCCCTCCTATGTGTGTCGATGCAGTGGCAGCAGGCTGGCATATTCCTTCCACAGATGCTGATGTCCCTCAGTCCAGTAGCGGTCCAGCTCATGATACAACTGTGGAGAGGCACAAAGATGGCTGCTGTGACGGAGAAGATGGATGCTGTGTGTAGTGAAAACGGGTGAGGTGAAGGAAGGAGGTTGCTAATCTGTTAGAGGTCTGTGTGGTCGAGGATTCTATGTAATTCAGATGAAAGATCTGCTCCACCAGGAAAAAGATGGTGCTTTTCTAGGAATGAAAGAATGAAGATGCTAGTTGACTCTTGCATAAGGGATTTGAACAACATAGGGATGAGAGAATGAAGATGCTGGTTAACTCCTGCATAGGGGATTTGGACAGCACAAGATGCTGGGTGTAAGCATAGGGAGGATGAAAAGATGGGTGGACAAAGGTGGGAGGAGTAGGATGAGAGAATGAAGATGCTGTGCATAGAGGGGGAGGGGAGAAAAGATGGTGCTGCATGAGGGGAGGGAGAGAAAAGATGGGTGCTGGGGAGGGGAGGAGAAAAGATGGTGTACAGGGAGGAGAGAGAGAAGATGGTGCTAAAGGGGAGGAGAAAAGATGGAGGGGGAGGAGGAGAAAAGATGGTGCTAAAGGGGAGGGGAGAAAAGATGGTGAAAGGGGAGGGGAGAAAAAGATGGGTGCTGTGGGGGAGGGAGAAAAGATACACACACACACACACACACACACACAGTGCACAAGGGGAGGGAGAAAAAGATGGGTGCAAAGGGGAGGAGAAAAAGATGGTGCTAGGGGAGGAGAAAAGATGGGTGCTGGGAGGGGAGAAAAGATGGTGCAAAGGGGATGGGAGAAAAAGATGGGTGCTGTGCGGGGGAGGGGAGAAAAAGATGGGTGCTGTGCGGGGGAGGGGAGAAAAAGATGGGTGCTAAAGGGGAGGGGAGAAAAGATGGGTAGGGGAGAGGAAGGAAAGATGAAGATGGATGCTGTGCGGGGGAGGGGAGAAAAAGATGGGTGCTGTGCAGGGGAGGGGAGAAAAGATGAAAAGATGGGTGCTGCGGGGAGGGAGAAAAGATGGGTGCTGTGGGAGGAGGAGAAAAGATGGTGCTGTGGGGAGGGAGAAAAGATGGGTGCTGTGGGGAGGAGAAAGATGGGTGCTGTGGGGAGGGAGAAAAGATGGGTGCTGCAGGGAGGAGAAAGATGGGTGCTGTGTGGGGAGGAGAAAAGATGGGTGCTGTGGGGAGGGAGAAAAGATGGGTGCTGTGGGGGAGGGAGAAAAGATGGGTGCTGCAGGGGAGGGAGAAAAGATGGGTGCTGGGGAGGGAGAAAAGATGGGTGCTGTCAAAGGGGAGGGGAGAAAAGATGGTGCTAGGGGAGGGAGAAAAGATGGGTGCTGTGGGAGGGAGAAAAGATGGGTGCTGTGGGGAGGGAGAAAAGATGGGTGCTGTGCAGGGAGGGGAGAAAAGATGGGTGCCAAAGTGGGAGGGAGAAAAAAGATGGGTGCTAAAGGGGAGGGGAGAAAAGATGGGTGCTAAAGGGGAGGGAGAAAAGATGGGTGCAGGGAGGGGAGAAAAGATGGGTGCTAAAGGGGAGGGGAGAAAAGATGGGTGCTGGGGGGGAGGAGAAAAGATGGGTACAAAGGGGAGGGAGAAAAGATGGGTGCTGTCAAAGGGGAGGGAGAAAAGATGGGTGTTGCAAAGGGGAGGAGAAAAGATGGGTGCTGTGCGGGAGGGGAGAAAAGATGGGTGCAAAGGGGAGGAGAAAAGATGGGTGCTGCGGATTTATATTATCCATGAAATCGGACACCCCTGGGGACAGCAAGTGATAATGTACACCTAGGCTTGGGTGAACCAGTATAGCGAATTCCATGTCTATATACCTGATCTGACACATTGATTAAACTCTCTCCAACGTTGCCAAATTAGCATTATCAACATCGCAAATATCAGTTCCAGGGCCCGAATCTTTCCTACCCACACATATAACGAAATTCCAGTTAAAGTTATCGTTAAAATCATTACTTATTGGTGTTTGTTTGCGATAGCTGTGAGTCAGAAACCTGATAATACGATGCGATAAGTTGCTGAGTACGATAATTTGGTAACGCTGCTCTCTCCTTTCCTTTCCTTTCCTTTCCTTTCCTTTCCTTTCCTTTTTCTTTTTTTAACGTCTAAGCCTTTAGTGCAGGTAGGCTTGCTTGAGGGGCCTGGGTGGTAGTCGGCCCCAGCCCATCATGGCACAGGCAAGTGTTTATAGTGGTGCCATCTTGTGTAGTATAGAGCTGACTGCCACTCACCTCCACAATAACTGAGCACAGATCCCGTCCGTTGCAGAGTGGCGAGCATGTGATGTAGCTGTAGCAGGCCAGCACTCCGCCTGGCCGCAACACTCGATCCACCTGAGAGGGGAGGGAACATTAGTCTAACAAGCAAAGAATAAACACATTAGACACTGTAAGAAACGTGACCCCCACAGAAGTAGTAGCAGTAGTAGTATTAAAAGTAGTATGAATAACATTAACTAACCAATCAACCACTCAATCACAGAAGTAGCAGTAGTAGTATCAACAGTATCAGGAATAACATTAACCAATCAACCAATCAGTCAGTTCACCAAGCAACGAATATGCAAATCAATAAACGAATGAATGCTGTTGTTTGTTCTTCCTTTGTGTTCCTTTGTGTGACAGTATACAAAACACAATCCCTCGGCCCTTCCTCACCTCCTTGAAGAAAGTCTCGAAATTGAACCAGTGGACGGCAGCAGCACGTGACCAGGCTCACTGAGTTGGCCCCAAATGGTAGGCCCTCAGCCGAACCCACCCTGCGAGAGAGAGAGAGAGAGAGAGAGAGAGAGAGAGAGAGAGAGAGAGAGAGAGAGAGAGAGAGAGAGAGAGAGAGAGAGAGAGAGAGAGAGAGAGAGAGAGAGAGAGAGAGAGAGAGAGAGAGAGAGAGAGAGAGAGAGAGAGAGAGAGATAGAGAGAGAGATATGAAGGGGATATTACAATCACTCCAACCAAATATAGCATTAGTAGAGTGATATTAATCAATGGAGGAGGAGGAGGAGGAGGAAGAGGACGAGGAGGAGGAGGAGGAGGAGGAGGAGGAGGAGGAGGACAAGAACGTGGAGATGAAAACAAAAAAACAAAAATAATGAATAAAAGAATTAATCAAGAACAAAAACAAAAATAAAAATAAAGAAAGAAAACAAGCAAGCAAAAAAATGACAAAAAAAAACAAGCAAAAATTAAGAGAATTGAAAAATATGAAAAAAAAAAGAAAAATACATAAAAAAAAAAACAAATATATAATCTATAGAAAATAAAATAAAAAATAAGAATAAAAAAATGAAAACTATACAGAATTAAAAAAAGGTTAATTAAAATCTAAAGTCTCGTCCCGCCCCCACTCACCTGAAGGAAACATTTGACAGGTGTTTCAGTTCCTGTGCGGCCATGTCGAGCTGCGGCTGACTGACATCCACACCCACCACCGAGGGGAAGTGTGGCGCGAGGGGACCCATGCTCTGCCCCGAACCACACCCCAGGTCCACACACAGCTCAGCCACCCCCCCCGCCTGCCACACCACCACAGGGGAGAAGTAGAAAGTAGAACCACACTGCATGAGATTGTAGAGTCAAGCTAATCTCTATTCCACTCAAATTACTACCAAGAAGAGTTAAATCCAGTGTGTCAGATCTCTTCCATACAATCTCAGCCACACCCCCAGCCTGCCACACCAAGAGGGAAGGGAGTTTTGAGTTCAGCCACACTGGTTATCTCTATACTACACAAGGAAAGGAAAGGAAAGGAAAGGAAAGGAAGGGAAAGGAAGGGAAAGGAAAGGAAAGGAAGGGAAGGGAAGGGAAAGGAAAGGAAAGGAAGGGAAGGGAAGGGAAGGGAAGGGAAAGGAAAGGAAGGGAAGGGAAGGGAAGGGAAAGGAAAGGGGAAGGAAAGGGAAGGGAAGGAAAGAGTTAAATCCAGTGTCAGATCTCTTCCAAACACACACTTCTGCCACACCCCCAGCCTGCCACACCAAGGGGGAAAGAGAAAGCAAGGTAGAGCCACACTACATACAATTTTAGACTCAATCTCATCTCTATAAAACACAAACAAACAAGGAGAGAGTTATATCCAGTCTCATATCTTTCCATACACACCTCAATCCTCCCATACCTGCCCATCCCACACACACTCCCCACCTCCCCCCCTCACCCCAGCACACCCCTACCTTGCGCCTCCCCTCCCTGACATGCTCCACCACAGCGTTGATGAGTGTTGGGGGCGGGGTGGGGCGGAACTTGACATACCTCTCCACCAGTTGAGGGTTGGCAAAGACCATATCAGCCGCCTTCGCCATCTTGAACGCAATCAATCTATTCGGGAAGGAGAGGTTGGTGAGGTGCTGGTGGTAGTAGTAGTAGTAGTAGTAGTAGTAGTAGTAGAAGTAGCAAAAAACATGAATCACTATAAGAATTAACAAACAAACACATGAACATAAAAAACAAAGGAATCAAACTCCAACTCTCATGCTAACACATCCTAACACAACAAAAGAAAAATGCATATCACAACAAAAATCCAAAAAAAAACAATAGGAAATAAATGAATACACAAAAAACAGGACAAAAAATATAACAACAGACAAATATAAATAAAGTCAAAGGTAGATCAGCCAAGGTAACCACAAGGCAGTCAGCTCCATCACCTACCTGTTAATTAGTGGCACAGGTGATGAGCTGGAGACAGGTGACAGGAGGAGGCTGGTGTGGGAACGAGGCAGGTGTGTGTGTGTGTGTGTGTGTGTGTGTGTGTGTGTGTGTGTGTGTGTGTGTGTGTGTATGCAAAATGAACACTCACTCACCATCACTTGCCAACACACACACACACACACACACACACACACACAGCCCACAAGTGTTACCAAGTGGGAAGGGGTCTAATCACATTGTAATTAGTATACTGTAATTTCTCTGTTAAGTATGTATAGATCTAATAAGGACAGGAATCAAAGAGTTCATCCCAGAGAAATGATAACATAACTGCTCTCCCACTTAGGTTTAATGGGTATGTATGATTTAATGTGTAAGATGTTGTTTACTGATAGCAACATTAACAGGGGTGAATGTTGAGTTGGATTTGATGTTTAAGATGTTTTAAGATGTTGGTGTATCACATATTTTTGGTTAATGTTCACTGTACAATTAAGTAAAAGAGATACATTGTTACTTAATCATTTCTTTAGTCTCAACTTAAAAATTTTACTGTATATTTTTGTATTGTTTGTTTATGTTGGTGTATTACTGATTTTGGTTAATGTTCACTGTACAATTAAGTAAAAGAGATACATTGTTACTTAATCCTTTCTTTAGTCTCAACTTAAAAATTTTACGGTATATTTTTGTATTGTTTGTTTATGTTGGTGTATTACTGATTTTGGTTAATGTTCACTGTACAATTAAGTAAAAGAGATACATTGTTACTTAATCCTTTCTTTAGTCTCAACTTAAAAATTTTACTGTATATTTTTCTATTGTTTGTTTATGTTGGTGTATTACTGATTTTGGTTAATGTCCTCTGTACTATTAACAAAGATATACCTTGTCATTAGTCCCATCAACTTAAATTCACCTCCTAACAACACCTGCAAACACCTTATTTAGTTGTCATGTGTGTGCTCTTCAACCCCCCAACCCTGGAACTCTTAACAAGGATTCAAAAAAAGTGAAAATTGCAGGCTGGTGAATGGAGCTTTACTACCATACAGCTACAGAGGCGTTCACTGGGGGACTGCACAGGCACATTCTTGCAACATTGGTGTATACTGTACTGCGGGAGATAAGGTCTGGACATCTTGCCCCCTTCCTTCCTTCACAATTAACTATACACAGCATCCCATACCACTTAAGACTCTTTCTCGACACACACAGCCTTATATCAATCAATCAATCGATGGGGGAACACACCGAGGGGCACGCTGCCTCACCCACCCTACAATGCCAGGCCCGGGGGTCGCTCTGGGCAAGTCTCTATGCAGGCCCCCTTCTACACAGCTTCCTCCACCATCTCAAACTCCTCCTTCACACTCAGTTCTCCCTCCCCTTCTGTCTCCTCCTCTGTCTCCTCCTTAACTCTCTTCCCAAACATGAACAGACTCACAGCTACCAATGGCTGGGCTGTGAGGGGAAAGGAACAAAGCCTGGTATGCTCTCCCTTGCTTTCCTGTTTACCTAGACCATCCACCTCCCTTATACCAACTGCAAGGTCCTCTTTAACATCATCTATGACCTCTGTCTTAATGACCTTATGCTCTGGGTCTTCCTTAAGGGTCAGACCGTGAGTTGTGACCCATGGCATGGAGGTGCTGGGGTATAGGAGGGTGGGAGAGCACAGGTCATCCCTTTGTGTTTCTGTTCTTTGAGGTAGTGTGCTGAGGTGAAGGGGTAAAGTAACGCTCTGAGAGATAGGAGTGCCATTCTGTTGATGTACGCCTGGCACCCGTGTCCTGTGGGTACCTGATGAGCTGTCGGTACACTCATCACTCTTAGTTCCTTTAACACCCAACGAAGAGCATGTATTAGGGATGGACGAGAGCTCCTCAAGACTAGTTTCTGCACGTCTGTTCTTAGTGACGGGTGGAGACATAACCTCACCAACACATTCACTGCTCTTATTTCCTCCCACACCCAACGAAGAGCATGTATTAGGGATGGACGAGAGCTCCTCAAGACTAGTTTCTGTATCTCTGTTCTTGGTGAGGTGTGGAGACATAACCTCACTGGAACACTCACCAGTCCTGTTTTGGGTGTGCTTGGTGGGTGTGAGGGTGGGTGTGTGTCCTGAGTGTGTTGGGGAGGGTGTGGTTTGGTCAGGGGTGAGATGAGTGTGTGAGATTCTTCCTGAGTCTCTTTGTGTGGGTGTGAGGGTGGGCGTGTGGGTGTTGGGTGTGGGTGTTAATGAGTGTTTGTGAGTGTGGGTGTGTGAATCGCTTTGTGTGTGGGTGAGGGTGTGTGTGTGGGCGGGTGTACTGTCCTGGGTGTTGGGTGTGGGTGTTACTGAAGGCCTATTCCTGCCATGGGTGTATGTGAGGGTGGGTGCGTGGGTGGGTATATTGCCATGGGTGTTGGGTGTGTCCATTACTGACGATCTAATCTTGCCATGGGTGTGGGTGTGGGTGTGGGGGAGCTTTGCCTTGCTGTGTAGTGCCAGTAGGTGCCGGCGCAGACTCCAGACATGGGAGAACCTGCGGTCACACTGGGGGCACTGGTGTGGTTGTTCCCCGGTGTGGGTGGGGCGGTGGTGGCAGAGACGGGAGGGTTTTCGGAAGGTCTTGTGGTATACCTCACACTCCACGGCCTGTACCTTCCTTCCCCTGCCCTTACAAACAGGCTCACCCTCAGCTTCACCCTTTCTATGGCTGTCACTCAAGTCCTTATCCTTGTCACTGTTATCCTCGCCCTGAATGATGAATTTATCGCCTATATTTGTCCCCTTCATGACCTCATCCCTGCCCTGCTTCTTATGGTTAACGCCTACAGCTTTTTCTCTGTCCTTATACCAAACTACATCCTTCCCCTTGCCTCTGTGATCCTCCCCATGCAGCCCCTTGAAGTGATCTCTGTCCCTCCCCTTGCCTCTGTTTTCCTCCCCATGCAGCCCTTTGAAGTGATCTCTATCCCTCCCCTTGCCTCTGTTTTCCTCCCCATGCAGCCCTTTGAAGTGATCTCTATCCCTCCCCTTGCCTCTGTTCTCCTCCCCATGCAGCCCTTTGAAGTGATCTCTATCCCTCCCCTTGCCTCTGTTTTCCTCCCCATGTAGCCCCTTATAGCTATGATGTCTATCCCTCCCTTTGTCTCTGTCCTCATCCCAATCTACATCCTTCCCCTCATCCCTGCCCTCTGCCCCATCCTCATCCTTAACACTATTCCTTACAGTCTTCTCCTTCAAGTCCTTCACTATTTTCTGCCCCTGAGAGATATCACCAACACCTCTTCTACACCTATCCTCCTTTTCCTTATCATCCTCTGGTCTATCACCCCATGTAACCCTCTCCCCCTTAGTGCTATCCCCTGCAGTCTTCCCCTTCATGTCCTCTGCTCTATCCTGCCCCTGAGAGCTATCACCAACACCTTTTCTACACCTATCCTCCTTTTCCTTATCATCCTCTCCTCTATCACCCCATGTAACCTTCCCCCCTTCGGTCCTCTTCCTCCCCAACCCCAGACCCTCCTCCTGGACATCGCTGCGCTGCCTCTTCACCCCCTTGGCCTGTGTCCCTCCCTTGTGAGTCTGCTTGTGTGCCGCCAGACATGAGCGAGAGAAGAACCGTCTATCACAGAGGTCACACGAGTGCTTGGCCTGGCCCCTGCGTGTGTCCCGGTGGCAGGTGAGGTGGCACCGCTGGGGGAACCTCCGACCACAGTCCTGGCAGGCATACGGAAGGTCCCCAGAGTGCAGGCGGGCGTGGGTGGTGAGGTGGACGCGCTGGGCAAACTCCTTCCCGCAGATGTGGCAGCGGAAGTCCTTGTCGCCGGTGTGTGTCTTGAGGTGTAGGGTGTAGTTGGGCCGCTGTCGGAAGGTTCGGGGGCACAGCGAACACTGGTACGGCCGCTCCCCCGTGTGCAGCCTGAGGTGGTGTTTTAGGGAGCTGCGGTGGGTGAAGGAACGCTGGCACTCGGGGCAGGTGAATGGCTTCTCTCCGCTGTGAATTCGCTGGTGGCGCGAGAGGTTGCTGCGCCGCCCAAACACCCGCCCACACACCTCACAGGCATGTACCGGCACCGAGGGTTTGGTGGTACCCGTGGCACTGCTCTCTGGTGCCAACGCTGAACTGGTGTCACTGTCTTCTCCCATCACTGCAGTCATCATCCTTCATTTAAACAACACTTGGCACTAATGGTTTGTGGTTCTATTGGCACTGTCTCTCCATTGGTGCCAACACTGTACTGGTGCCACTGTCTTCTCCCATCACTGCAGTCATCATCCTTCATTTAAACAACACTTGGCACTAATGGTTTGTGGTCCTATTGGCATTGTCTCTCCATTGGTGCCAACACTGTACTGGCGCTATTTTTCCCTCCCATCACTTCAGTCATAATCCTTCATTCAAACACTTGGCACTAATGAGATTATAGTCCACTTGGCACTGTTCTCCACTGGTGCCACAATTGTACTGCCAGTCTTCCCATTACATCATCATTTTTATCATCCGTTTAGGCACCACATGGCACTCAAAATGCTGTGATCCCTCCTGGCTCTGCTCATTACTAGTGCCAAAACTGTACTGCCAATATACTTTCTTCCCATGACAGTACTGTTCCCACCAATAGTTTTAGAACCACCGCATGGCACTCAAACGGTTGCGATCCTTTTTGGCACTGTTTATTATTAGTGCCATGATCGTACTTGCATTACTTTTATCTTCTCATCCATGTCTTGCCATCATCATCAATCTAAGCAACACAAACTGGAACTAAGAATATTGGGATCCTTTTCGACACAGAACTCAATTAGCGCCATGGTTGTTCTCCTATTGCTTTCTCTCCCCGTCACTGTTCTGTCATTATCACCCATATACACAACACAAACTGGCACTCAAGGCTTCATGGTCCTCTCGGCACAGATCTCTATTAGTGCCATGGTTGTTCCCCTATTGCTTTCTCTCCCCGTCACTGTTCTGTCATTATCACCCATATTAACAACACAAGCTGGCACTCAAGGCTTCATGGTCCTCTCGGCACAGATCTCAATTAGTGCCACAACTGTCCTGCCATTGCTTGTTTTTCTCATCAATGCCTTGTCGTTTTCTCCAATTTAAAGAGCACACACTGGCACTCAAGGCCTTATGTTCCCCTCGGCACTGTCTCCTGGGGGGGGGGGGGGGGGGGGGTGTCAGTACTGACACTACACACTCTGGGGTTCCCTTCAGGAGTCTGTGTAGTGTGTCCTGTCTGTTTTTACTTTAGTGTCACTCATCTGTTAATACTTCAATAAACATATTTTAATTCTTCAGGGTGAGTGTTTTGGTTAGTGTTGGAATGGTTAAGTTGGTTAGTGTTCCGAGTTTAGTGGTCGAGGGCACTCACATTTTTTCTTATTATTTATATATACACTGCTGGTAGGGGACATAAACAACACCGCTTCATTACAGGGGTAGTGTAGAGGTAGTAGTACTAGTATTAGAAGCAGTGTTAGTGGTAGTAGCAGCATAAGCATCCAGTGGGGGGGGGGGAAGGAGGGGCAGTTGCCTCACTTTGAAAATCTGTTACATTCCTGTTCACAGTTTCATTTGCAAGTCATAAAAGAACAGATATTTTTCAAAATTTCAGGAAGACACTTGGAAGTGCAGTTATTGGGAGACTGAATGTGCCCTTGTGATTCACCATGGGAAATATGACATTTGATGGACCGTATACAAGTATATGGGTTGAACCTCAAACATAATGGCTCTGCCCCCCCTTGAAAACTTCCTGTGAATGCCCCTGAGTAGTAGTAGTACTAGTAGTAGTAGTAGTAGTATTGGTAGTGGTGGTGGTGGTGGTAGTAATAGTAGTAGTAGTAGTAGTAGTAGTAGTAATACCTAATAATAATAATAATAATAATAATAATAATAATAATAATAATAATAATAATTAATAATAATAATAATAATAATAATAATAATAATAATAATTAGTAATAACAAAAATAAGTATAATAATAATAATAATAATAATAATAATAATAATAATAATAATAATAATAATAATAATAACAATATTTTTTTATAATAATAATAATAATAATAAAAATAATAACAACAATAACATTAATAAACAGTAATAACAATGATAATTATAATCATCATCATCATCATCATAATAATAATAATAATAATAATAATAATAACAACCTAAGCATCATTAGTACCAGAACATCAATCAGTTTTCCATGTCACATTCCAGATCATTACATCCAGTCATCCATATTCCTTCACCTTCACTCATCATCATCATCATCATCATCATCATCATCCTCTCTCTCTCTCCCCCTCTCTCCCTCTGACCCCTCCCCCAAAATGCCAATCCTTTTCTCATATTTCACCCCCTGCACCCCTCGTCACGCCCCCGCCGCCCCCCTCCTGGTAGCCTGAAGCCCCCCACACAAACCACTCACCTCTACAGTCTCGGGAGGGGACGCACGAGGGAAAAAGGACGAGAAAATAAGGACAGTGTCAACCGCTCCTCCTCCTCCTTTCTCACCCCCCCACGTGCTAATGTTTACTCCCGCCACTGTTACCAAATCACCCTTGAAAAATGATCTCCTCATATTCCATTTTCGCCATTATCTTTACTATCATTACACCCATTAGCCTAACAGATGGTGATTTCTGTTCATATGGGTGTCTTCTATTATTGCGTTTTTGAGATCTAAAGGAAAATAGGAAATGGTGGTTAATGTTATTTTCGCTCCATTTTGTGTTGGTAAAGATGGGGAAGATTTCCAGGAGGGGTGATTTATGGGTTTTTCACGCCTTATTTTTCGCCTGGATCACCTTTCGCTCTTTATAATAGCTCAAATTACACTGTGGGCCATTAATAAACAGTCTATGAGGCCGGGATGACAAGCGTTGAGGCTGAGTGACCCGAGGCGAGTATTTCAATGTAGCATATTGTAGTACAGTACGCAGTGTTGCCAACGATCTCCCCTTCCTATGTAGCATCTTCCGTACCATACTGATTGATTGATGGATTGATTGATTGTTTAGTGTTGCAGGTAAACAACAAGGGAGAAGGGAGGAACATGCCATCCCAACCCCCAGGCAGGACAGAGTGTGATTATACAACTATTAATACATGTAGGTATAGCGCGTCCCATGAAGCGCTAAAATGATACAATGGGGCAATTAACTTTAGACCTTGAAACACATACACATAAGGGTGTTTTTCTCATTATCTCACATTTGATCTTTATTTGAAACCAGTGTTGTCTCATATCAATTTTATCCGTTTATGTCAGTGGTGTAATATATCTGCATCACTCTGCGCCCTTTATGATGACTCAAATAACGCTGTGAGCCGTCAATGAATAATCTTTGTAGCGAAATAAACAAGCTTTGGGGATGGAAAGAAACCGAAGTCTGAATTTCAATGTAGCAGACTGTATTACATCGCGCAGTGTTGCCAACGTCCTCCCTTCATCTGTAGCACCTCTAATCACTATATCCAAGCAACTTTATACCGTAAGACACATATACATAGGGATTTTTTTTCCTATTATCTCACATGTGATATCATAAGCTATAATCATAATGGAGGAAGGCGTTAATTGCTGTGATGTAAGCTAATATTAGTCTTAAGATTCCGCCCTTGGCTACCCTGATGGTGGTGATGGTGGTGGTCGCGACATGCCATGATGCCAGACACCTTTCCTATTTCTCTTATTTCCCGCCTCTACGTTCGCATTTCTTGAAGCTTAATCCCCCTAAAACTACCTTTGTGTTGCTTGGGTTCCGTCCCGCGTGTTGTTTCAGGCGGCGACCTACATAATGGCGTCAGATAACAGGGGTTGCAAGCTTTGTCAGACCTAATTAAAGATCACACTGGCACCTCGTATTTCTGGGCGCTACCTGTTCCTACCTACCTGTTGAAGAGAGAGAGAGAGAGAGAGAGAGAGAGAGAGAGAGAGAGAGAGAGAGAGAGAGATTTACATAGATTTACATAGAAAATCAGACCACACAGAGAGAGAGAGAGAGAGAGAGAGAGAGAGAGAGAGAGAGAGAGAGAGAGAGAGAGAGAGAGAGAGAGAGAGAGAGAGAGAGAGAGAGAGAGAGAGAGATTTACATAGATTTACATAGAAAATCAGACCACACAGACAGAGAGAGAGAGAGAGAGAGAGATTTACATAGATCTACATAGAAAATCAGACCACACAGAAAGAGAGAGAAAGATTTACATAGATTTACATAGAAAATCAGACCACACAGAGAGATTGTTGTTGTTGTTGTTGCTTTGTCCTCCCAGATGACAAAGATGAGCACTGAGGTCATGCGCTGCTATAGCATATGCCTCCCACTTAACATAAATGACTCCGCAAAGGAAGCTTATTTGTTAGTGAAAAAAAACACCAATAATTTACACATTTTCTTTAATTAGATATAAAAATAATAGATTAATATTGGAATATGTACACCAGTATATTCAATGATCACATCCTTGACACCATGTAACATTCTCTTATTAAATTAGGTACTCTTGATATGGCAGAGAGAGAGAGAGAGAGAGAGAGAGAGAGAGAGAGAGAAAACAAGAGAGAGAGACATCCTATTCCTCCTCACACACACACACACACACACACACACACACACACACACACACACACACCATTATCTATCAGGACAGTTTGTGGACATATTAAAATCACCACCAGGGGCAAGGACAGGGTTAGGTCACCACTCTGCACGCATCATCCCAGTTAGCATTCATATCACGAGGAAAAATACTCTCAGGTCATAGGATCATACTCTTAATTAGGTCGACCCAGGCACACACATTTGACAAGGCTTTCGCAAGAGTTGTGGGCATTTCCAGGGGTAGTTTTATGACCCTGGTGGTAGTGTGACTCTTCTTCGGTACCATGAATCTGAAGAAACACTCATTTGACAAGGCTTTCGCAAGAGTTGTGGGCATTTCCAGGGGTAGTTTTATGACCCTCGTGGTAGTGTGACTCTTCCTCTGTACCGTGAACCTGAAGAAACACACATTTGACAAGGCTTTCGCAAGAGTTGTGGGCATTTCCAGGGGTAGTTTTATGACCCTGGTGGTAGTGTGACTCTTCCTCTGTACCGTGAACCTGAAGAAACACACATTTGACAAGGCTTTCGCAAGAGTTGTGGGCATTTCCAGGGGTAGTTTTATGACCCTGGTGGTAGTGTGACTCTTCTTCAATACCATGAACCTGAAGAATCGCACATTTAACAAGGCTTTCGCAAGAGTTATGGGCATTTCCAGGGGTAGTTTTATGACCCTGGTGGTAGTGTGACTCTTCCTCTGTACCGTGAACCCGAAGAAACACTCATTAGAATCCGAGTTACCCCGTCTTTGACCTTTAGAAATAGTTGATGTTATAAGCAAAAGTGTCTTATAATTTCGACCTACATGTCTGGCACCACCGTTAACTACTGGATCTGGCACCATTGCACCCTACATGAGTTCATACCATGGGTGCGAGTGTGCTTAATGCCCATATAATAAGCTCTCCACTAAGCCTTTCCACTGACCGCATTTCCAACACTATCAGTCAACTAGACCACATTCCCCATCAGCTTCCTATCAATCTCTTTCACAGGTTAGCGGCTGTATCCAAACATCAATTTTCCATAAGTAATACTATGGTGCAAGTCGCCCCAGAGAAAAGTAATTGGAGGTCAAGTGGAGTTCAGTGAAGGCGATCAACGGTTTGGAAGCTGACATTGTTTTTTGAGTTGGTATCACTGTTGCCAGATTGTCGTACTCACAGCATTGTATTAACCGGTATTTGACGACTAACTATTGCCAAGAAACATCAGGAATTAACAATTTTAACGATAAATATAAAGAAATCTTATACTGGGGCCCAGGAGACAGTTTCTGGGTCGGGAGTTGGTAAATATAAGAGGCTGAGTACGACAATCTGGTAACCTTGGTTGATATATCGGGAGAGCTTTTACATATCAATGCCTACATCCAAACATTAATTATCCTTCTCAGGACAGTCACCCCTCAAATAGTACAGTTTCCAATAGCTCGGTTTCGGTGTTATATGGATTGTCATGAAAGATCTTTTGGGATTTTAAAATTTCCTACTTGTCGGGAAATTTTAAAATCCTAAAAAATCTTCTCAGAAAATCGACATAAAACCAAAACCGAGCTATTGGAAACCGTACTATTTGAGGGGTGACTATAACTGTATAGCACAAATAGACCAAGAAAAAATATATAATCGGACGTAAAGTGGGATTCAATGAAGGCAATAAATAGTTTGGAAGCCGTCATTGTTTTTTGAGCTCGTAATGGGGGCCGGTTTCAGTCATTTTGTCTGTTTACATCGTTACCAATGGCTGTTATCGCTGCTATAGTATTTCCACGTCAAACTGTCCGATGGGGTAGTGGCGGCTGCGGGGTTAGCCTAGCCCCGCACCCTGCCACACACTCTCAACCAGCCTTGCCAAATTATCGTACACATCCCACTGTATTGTCGTAGTTTCTGACCAATAACTATAGCAAAAAAGCACATAGAAACATCACTAAATAGGAGTTTTAACGCTAACTTCAATTTTCTATCGTCATTTGTGTAGGTACGAGAGTTTGAGGCTTAAACAGGATGAATACACTGTGGTGAATACGATAATCTGGCAACACTGCTCTCAACACCTCTCGCTTCCTCTGCAGCCGCCACAACCCCATAGGCCAGTTTCACGTGGACAACTATAGCATCGATCGCCGCCATTGGTAACGATCAAAACAAACAACGTGACTGTGAGAGCGACCCGCAGTGATATCTCTAATAGCCTCTTCCATTTAGCGTAACCTGTTTCTGGGTCGTGATCTGTGGAGTCTCTTGATAGATAGAGTCCCGACAGCCTAAGATTTGGACGCCATTGTTGGTCCTGTTTTCACCACGAGAGCGTGTGATAGCGTTTGAAAAGCACGGCAAAAACAGGCCCAATAATGGCGTCCAAATCTTAGGTAGTCGGGATTCTATAAGGGACTCTACAGATCACGACCCAAAAACAGGTTACGCTAAATGGAAGACGCTATAAGTAAGGGAAAGCTTGGAATGCAGCCGTAACCATCATATCACAGGGCCAGTCTTACAGTCTAGTATAGCACATTTGTAAGCTCCCCAAACAAACACAAAACACGATGAAAATTCCTTGTGTAGTGTTGTGTTTTCCTTACAGCAGAGGAGTCCGTTCAAGGGCATAAAAAAGGGTAACAAATGTGAAAAAAAACACTATACGAGGAATTTTCGGCGTGTTTTGTGCTTGGTTGGGGAGCTTACAAACGTGCTGGACTGGACTGTGAGACTGGCCGACAGCCCCAATTGGAAAGGATCATGCAAACAGATCAGCGAACGAACCCGCACCTTCAAAATGTCACACAGGAAAGTTGACAACACACAAATATGGAAATTATGCTCAAAATAGTGCCAAAAAAAGAACAGAGTCAGTCCACAAACCGCTATAAAGACAGTTCCATGGACACGGTATATGGATTCTTCAAATATATAAAATGTCTGGCCTATGTCTGTACACTTTTCCTTCCTAATGGACTAGATTTTCGACGCTTGAAATACATAACAAAAAATAAAGAGGAAAAAAGTTAATATATTTCTGGTCTTGAGATGTCTGTGTGTGTGTGTGTGTGTGTGTGTGTGTGTGTGTGTGTGTGTGTGTGTGTGTGTGTGTGTGTTATATGACACGGAACAATTTTTCAGTATTTTTTTTCTCTATTACATCTATGGCTCTCCACTTAAAATGAGGACGTGTGGAGAGGTTATGGTGAGTGACATTGATGATGATGATGATGATGATGATGATGATGATGATACCCTGTAATACTGTAGAATCACTCGACAGAGGACAATGGCAGTGTGGGAGGTTTGGTTTGGTTTGGTGAAGAGATGAGGGAAGGAAAGTTTGGAGAGTTTGGTTTAGTCGGCGCAACATCTGTGGTCATATGCCGGAGAGAGA
This sequence comes from Eriocheir sinensis, assembly GCF_024679095.1. NCBI lineage: Eukaryota > Metazoa > Arthropoda > Malacostraca > Decapoda > Varunidae > Eriocheir > Eriocheir sinensis. The sequence goes on from NC_066569.1 coordinate 10,391,661, forward strand.
CAGAAGGGGAAGGAATTATAGAAGAAGGGAACAGTTGGAAAGTTTGGTTTAGTCGGCGCAACATCTGTGGTCATATGCCGGAGAGAGACAGAAGGGGAAGGCATTATAGGAGAAGGGAACAGTTAGAAAGTTTGGTTTAGTCAGCGCAACATTTGTGGTCATATGCCGGAGAGAGACAGAAGGCGAAGGAATTATAGAAGGGAACAGTTGGAAAGTCTGGTTTAGTCAGCGCAATATCTGTGGTCATATGCCGGGGGGAGACAGAAGGGGAAGGAATTATAGGAGAAAGGAACAGTTGGAAAGTTTGGTTTAGTCGGCGCAATATCTGTGGTCATATGCCGGAGAGAGACAGAAGGGGAAGGCATTATAGGAGAAGGGAACAGTTGGAAAGTCTGGTTTAGTTGGCGCAGCATCTGTGGTCATATGCCGGAGAGAGACAGAAGGGGAAGGCATTATAGGAGAAGGGAACAGTTGGAAAGTTTGGTTTAGTCAGCGCAACATCTGTGGTCATATGCCGGAGAGAGACAGAAAGCGAAGGAATTATAGGAGAAGGGAACAGTTGGAAAGTTTGGTTTAGTCGGCGCAACATCTGTGGTCATATGCCGGAGAGAGACAGAAGGCGAAGGAATTATAGGAGAAGGGAACAGTTGGAAAGTTTGGTTTAGTCGGCGCAACATCTGTGGTCATATGCCGGAGAGAGACAGAAGGGGAAGGAATTATAGGAGAAGGGAACAGTTGGAAAGTTTGGTTTAGTCAGCGCAACATCTGTGGTCATATGCCGGAGAGAGACAGAAGGAGAAGGAATTATAGAAGGGAACAGTTGGAAAGTTTGGTTTAATCGGCGCAACATCTGTGGTCATATGCTGGAGAGAGACAGAAGGCGAAGGAATTATAGGAGAAGGGAACAGTTGGAAAGTTTGGTTTAGTCGGCGCAACATCTGTGGTCATATGCCGGAGAGAGACAGAAGGGGAACGAATTATAGGAGAAGGGAACAGACCCCAGGAGACGGGACACAACCCCCGATTAATACCTGGTACCCATTCACTGCTGGGTGGACAGGGGCGTAGGGTATCGGAAAAGCAGCCCAAATTTTTCCACTCCGCCCGGGAATCGAACCCGGGCTATCTCGGTTGTGAGCTGAGTGTGCTAACCACTGCACCACGAAGCCCCCTACATGAGGAAAGGATGAAGGAGAGTGGAGGGGAGAGACAGAGAGGGCGAGAGTTTAAAGTTACATCCGATCGCCGCCAGGACTTGAAACTCAACATAGTGAACTCCACATAAGGCAAACTAACTGAGGGGAAGTCCGATCCGGGATAGCCGAAAATCTGAGTTATCGGAGGTTGGGGATCCCGTGCCTTCAGTAGTTATTTTTCTCACTCCGTATCACTAATAAATATCATTGTACAGTACAGTGCTTACTTCCTCTTATTATTAAACACCCACTCATGGTAAAAGGCTCATCCATGTCTCTACGAATCCTGTAGGTACTGTATGAGGGCAGCGAAGTAAATAAAAGTCATTTGAGCTACAAGATAAACAGCAAGGCGGCTAAACTCTGCTTCGTAGAGACCAAGCAATGTGGCGGTTGATGTGGAAAATTGAAAAATGCGTGCCTATTAATTTGAATGGCATCCAATTTATAGACACTTTTTTTTTACAGCAAAGGAGACAGCACAAGGGCACACAAAAAAGGAAACAATAAAAAAAAAAGGCCCACTACTCGCTGCTCCTGTAAAGACTCCGAAGAGGCGGCCGAAAGAACACTCAATTACATGAGAAGAAGCTTATAAAGTTTTCGAGATATCGGGTGTTTGACTTACAATGATCCGACTTAGGGAGGGTTTACTGCACTCGCCTTCATGAATAGCTTATACATATATGGGTTAAAGAGTTGATATAAGGGCAGAATGACAGGTTGAGGAGTGTGTGACAGGCCTCTGTGAATAACTTATATATATGAGTTTGAGACACCTACTGGAGATAGACAGGGAGAGGTAAAGCACTCGTGGTATGCCTGGCAGGTTCAGGAGTGTGAGAAAGGCTTTAGTGTTTGCTTAACCCGGTAGCAGCGACGGGCCAAATTTGTGGCTTTACCGTGTAGTAGCGATGGGCCAAATTTGTGGCTTTACCGTGTAGCAGCGACGGGCCAAATTTGTGGCTTTACCGTGTAGCAGCGACGGGCCAAATTTGTGGCTTTACCGTGTAGCAGCGACGGGCCAAATTTGTGGCTTTACCGTGTAGCAGCGACGGGCCAAATTTCTGCCATGATATAAACCTCATAAAATAGACGATGCATAAACTGATCACACATGCGTTGATATATATTATGAAATGGTTTGCGTGAGTGATGATTCTCTCTCATTATTTTACTTAGAGGGGCCTTTAACCTAACCTAACCTAACCTAGCCTAAGAAATATGACCCCCGCAGCTACCGGGTTAAAATTGGTTCAAGGTCTCGGTTAATGTCGGACAAACCTACACTTCACCGGACAACTTTTTCTACTTCTTCTTTTAGTTAAACGTCCATATTTCTCCTTACAGGATTGGACGGTTGAGCTGAGAATTGAAGGACTGAATCAATTGTGTGTTTAAGGCATTAGTGATTGTTTTCATAATAGTTTCAGATCCAGATTAAACACAAATAGATTTTCTTGAGCTGGTATAGAGGTGCTGAATTGCTTTAAATGGGTTCCAAGTCCATATTAAGGTTAGACGGACTTCCTTGAGCTGGCAACTGTGTGACTGAAAATTGAAGGACTGAATTAATTGTGTTAAAGGCATTAGTGATTGTTTTTATAATAGTTTCAGATCCAGATTAAACATAAACAGATTTTTTTGAGCTGGTAGAGAGGTGCTAGATTGCTTTATATTGATTCCAAGTCCATATTAACCCAGTAGCACCGACGGGCCAAATTTGTGGCTTTACCGTGTAGCAGCAACGGGCCAAATTTGTGGCTTTACCGTGTAGCAGCGACGGGCCAAATTTGTGCCATGATATAAACCCCCAAAAATAGATGATACACAATCTGATCACAAATAACTGGCCTCTTGCAGACTCCTTATGTTCTTAAATGCTTTGATATATATTATGAAATGGTTTGTGTGAGGGGTGATTTTTTCTCATTTTTCTCGCTTGGAGGGACCATTAAGAAACATGGTCCCCGCTGCTACCGGGTTAAGGTTAGACGGACTCCCTTGAGCTGGCAACTGTTGGACTGAGCTATAGGAGTGTAAGGCAAGATGTGTGAGCCAATGTTGTACTTCTCCGCAGTTTGAAGGCCATTGTGTGACTTCCAAGATACATGATATATTGGGATGAGATGCATTATTGTGGGTCCACGATGATGATGATGATGATGATGATGGGTGGGTTGTGAAAATGTTAGGATGATGGTTTTTGTCGCTGGCTGTCTTTTCCTTTTCTCCTTTCATTTCTGTTATTTTCTTTCCGTTCGATAACTTTTAATCTTTTTTTCTTTTTTGCGGACATATTTATTTCTTGGTAACGTAGAATTTTCCTCATTTCTCTTACTCATAAATTTTCTTTCCTCTTTTAATGTCAAATTTTCTTTCCTTCTCTAACTTCAAATTTTTTTTCCTCTTTTAACATCAAATTTTCTTTCCTTCTCAAACTTCAAATTTTCTTTCCTTCTCTATAATTTTCTTTCCTCTTGTAACTTCAAATTTTCTTTCCTTCTCTAACTTCAAATTTTCTTTCCTCTTTTAACTTCAAATTTTCTTTCCTTCTCTACAATTTTTTTCCTCTTCTAACTTCAAATTTTCTTTCCTCTTCTAACTTCATATTTTCTTTCCTCAAACGATCAATTATTCTTTCTTGTCTAACTTAAAATTTTCCCCTCTCTTTCTCTAACTTTAAATTTTACCCTCTTTCTCTAACTTAAAATTTTCCCTCTTTCTCTTACTTAAAATTCCCCTCTTTCTGTCACTTAAAATTTTCCCTCCACTTCACACCCAACATTTCCATTCTTTCTCTCAACTTCAAAATTTTCCCATCATTTTCCTCTCTTCTCTTTCCCCAACCTTTATATTTTCCCTTTCCCTGACTAAACGCTTCTTCTCTCTCCCTTCAAATTTCCCCTTTCTCAAACATATTATTTTCTCTCCTCTTCAAACACACCATTTTCCTTCCTTTTCCTTACTTAAATATTTCTCTCCACAACTGTCAGAATGCTACAGTAGACATGCAACTATGATAATGATGATGATGATGATGATGATGGTGATTAACATACAAGCTGCCTGGTCCGAGAGGTCATATATTACTTAATTAAACAGGCCGTGTCTCTCTATTACAAGCTGCACGTTTTCCTTTCTCACTACAAGCTGCTAAGTCTACCCTAGTGTACTGTTTCCCTTCATTTATTACAAGCTGCTTAGTTAGTCTTGTCTTTTTCACTGTTTCTTTAATTATTACAAGCTGCTTAATTAGTCTTGTATCTTGCTTTGTTTTTCTTTAATTATTACAAGCTGCTAATTGAAAACTTTCCTCCTGAACTGTTTCTTTTAATAATTACAAGTTGCCTACTCGTATTTTATCTTCCCTCTCTCACATCTTCTTTTAATTAATTACAAGTTCATTATTAAATCTCTCCTGTTCTGTTATCTTTCAGTCATTACAAGCTGCTTAAGTCTCCCCTCCTGCACTCTTTTTCTTTAATACCCCTATGACTCAATTCCATCCCCTAACCCACCATCCCTTAACCTAACCTAACCTAACAATCTTAACCTAACCTGATAACTACAAGCTGCTTAAGTTTCCCCTTCTACACTCTTTTTCTTTAATACCCCTATGACTCAATTCCATCCCTTAACCCACCATCCCTTAACCTAACCTAACCTAACAATCTTAACCTAACCTGATAACTACAAGCTGCTTAAGTCTTCCCTTCTGTACTGCTTTTCATTAATACCCCTATGACTCAATCCTAATCTCTTACAACCCCTAACCCACTATCCCTTAATTAACCTTGATCCCCTTACCTCACCTAACCTAACAATCTTAACCTAACCTGATAACTACAAGCTGCTTAAGTCTTCCCTTCTGCACTGCTTTTTGTTAATACCCCTATGACTCAATCCTAATCTCTTACAACCCCTAACCCACTATCCCTGAACCCTGATCCCCTTACCTCACCTAACCTAACAATCTTAACCTAACCCGATTATTACAAGCTGCTTAAGTCATCCCTTCTGCACTGCTTTTCATTAATACCCCTATGACTCAATCCTAATCTCCTACAACCTCTGACCCACTATCCCTGAACCCTGAATCCCCCTTACCTCACCTAACCTAACAATCTTAACCTAACCTGATAACTACAAGCTGCTTAAGTCTTCCCTTCTGCACTGCTTTTCATTAATACCCCTATGACTCAATTCCATCCCCTAACCCACCATACCTTAACCTCACCTAACCTAACAATCTTAACCTAACCTGATAACTACAAGCTGCTTAAGTTTCCCCTTCTGTACTGCTTTTTGTTAATACCCCTATGACTCAATCCTAATCTCTTACAACCTCTAACCCACTATCCCTGAACCCTGATCCCCTTACCTCACCTAACCTAACAATCTTAACCTAACCCGATTATTACAAGCTGATTATTAAAAACTTCCCTCCTGCACTGTTTCTTTTAGAGGTTAGGTAGGTAGGTAAGCTCTCACCTTCCAACCCAATTCAACTTGTTTCAATTTCTAACCTAACCTAAGCTGACCAAACCCAACCAATTTCTAACCTAACCTAAGCTGACCAAACCCAACCAATTTCTAACCTAACCTAAGCTGACCAAACCCAACCAATTTCTAACCTAACCCAAGCTGACCAAACCCAACCAAACTCATTTTATTTTCACACCGTAGCAGCAGCAGCCTGTTTAAATATGACCCCTGCTGACCTTTTCCGTGTCCTAATGACCCTGATTGTGACCTCTTCAATTAGCAACACTACCCTTGTGATCTGGTAACAATGAGTGGCAGGGAAATCTATCATGATAAAAATAATAGAAATAACAACAACAAGAGGTTAGAAAATAAAGGTGAAATTGAGTATTACATAACAAATAAAATATGCAGCGGTAACTCTATACATGAGTGCGTCGGAGTGTGTATGTGCGTGTATGTGTGTCTCTGTGTGCGTGTGTGTGTATATAGATCGTTTCGTCATCTTAAAATTCATTAAAACAATAATTAGTATAACACTCTCTGTGGCACGTGGCATACAGTTGTGGTGGTGGTGGTGGTGTGGTGGTAGGAGGATGACCCAAGAAAGTAGTAGTAGTAGTAGTAGTAGTAGTAGTAGTAGTAAAAGGTGGTAGCAATGGTAATGAGACTTGGTTGTCGCTCTTCCCAACTAATCTACTTCAAAAATACTTCTTGTGGAGCTAATGACTGTCAGGGACTTTGGCTTGAACCAGGAGGAGGAGGAGGAGGAGGAGGAGGAGGAGGACGAGGAGGAGAAGGAGGAGGAGGAGGAGGAGAAATAAACAGAGCAGGAGAATGAGAAATAATAGGAAGGAAAGAGAGACAAGGAGGAAAGAGGAGAGCAAAGAGGAGGAGGAGGAGGAGGAGGAGGAGGAGAGTAAAAAAGAACAGTATATGAGCAAAAAGGAGGAGGAGGAGGAGGAGGAGAAATAAACAGAGCAGGAGAATGAGAAAGAATAGGAAGAGGAGGAGGAGGAAGAAGAGGAAGAGAAGGAGGAGGAGGAGGAAGAGAAACACACAGAGAGGACGAGAAAGAACCAGAGAAAAAGAAAAAATAAGAAAGTTAAAAAGAAAAGTAGAGGAAATAAGAGGATGAGGGAGAATACTAGACAGGAGAGGAGGATGAAGAGGAAGAGGAAGAGGAAGAGGAGTATGAAAGTCGGGGAGAAAGGGAAAGGAGAGCAGCCGGGGGGGGTAGGGGGGGCGGGGGGAGCAGGCTACTTTTTAGGGAGGTGTGGTTGAGGGTTGTGGTGGTGCTGTGTTGGGTTGGTGGTGGTGTTGGGTTGAGCAAAGACCATCTGAGCCTGGTGGTGCGAGAGCTGGTAGGGCAGAGCCATCCCCTGCGCATTGCCACTGGGGAGGTTCACCTGTGGGAGGGAGAGAGAATGAGATGAGTGGACTTAGGAAAAAGGTGGAGAGACAGAGACAGACAGAGAGATGGAAACAGACAAGGAGGGAGAGAAAAACAGACAGGGAGAGAAAAACAGACAGAGAGAGATGGAAACAGACAGAGAGACAGAGACAGAGATAGACAGAGATGGAAACAGACAAGGAGGGAGAGAAAAACAGACACAGAGACAGAGAGACAGACAGAGATAGACAGAGAGAGATGGAAACAGACAGAGAGACAGAAAGAGACAAAAAGAGAAACCAAAACAGACAGAGAAAGACATAAACAGATATATATATATAGAGAGAGAGAGAAAGAGAGAGAGTATTACAAGGTCTTAATACTGTAAAAGGTTAACTAAGCAGAACAGGTAACACACACACACACACACACACACACACACCTGCGCAGGGCTGAAGGTGGACACGGTGAGGGTGGTGGCTGGGGCGGAAGTAGAGGTCATGGCCACGGGCTGCACCAGGGGCGAGCCAACCCCCAACATCCCCGTGGTGAGCGTGACCGTCCCCGCCCCACCCGGCAGCCCCGCGGTGACTGGCAGGCTTCCCACGGCGCCCCCCATCGCCATCCCCGCCCCGCTGCTGCCCGATGATACCCCGGAGGCCCCGCCCGTTGCACTCTGGTACCCGGCGCTGGACACACTGCTGGTGGCGGGGTACTGCACACCGCCCTGGGGGACACAATTGTAAGAACATTAGGGGTAATATCATAAGACATTCCGTCGCCCAAGAACACATATTTGACAAGGCTTTCGTAGGAGTTGTATGCATTTCCAGGGGTAGTTTTATGACCCTGGTGTTAGTGTGACCCTTCTTCTGTACCGTGAAACTAAAGAAACACTCATTTGACAAGGCTTTCGTAGGAGGTGTATGCATTTCCAGGGGTAGTTTTATGACCCTGGTGTTAGTGTGACCCTTCTTCTGTACCGTGAAACTAAAGAAGCAGTCATTTTGACAAGCTTTCGTTATGCACTCTGTACCGTGAAACTAAAGAAACACTCATTTGACAAGGCTTTCGTAGGAGTTGTATGCATTTCCAGGGGTAGTTTTATGACCCTGGTGTTAGTTTGACCCTTCCTCTGTACCGTGAAACTAAAGAAGCACTCATTTGACAAGGCTTTCGTAGGAGTTGTATGCATTTCCAGGGGTAGTTTTATGACCCTGGTGTTAGTTTGACCCTTCCTCTGTACCGTGAAACTAAAGAAACACTCATTTGACAAGGCTTTCGTAGGAGTTGTATGCATTTCCAGGGGTAGTTTTATGACCCTGGTGTTAGTTTGACCCTTCTTCTGTACCGTGAAACTACAGAAACACTCATTTGACAAGGCTTTCGTAGGAGTTGTATGCATTTCCAGGGGTAGTTTTATGACCCTGGTGTTAGTTTGACCCTTCTTCTGTACCGTGAAACTAAAGAAGCACTCATTTGACAAGGCTTTCGTAGGAGTTGTATGCATTTCCAGGGGTAGTTTTATGACCCTGGTGTTAGTTTGACCCTTCTTCTGTACCGTGAAACTAAAGAAACACTCATTTGACAAGGCTTTCGTAGGAGTTGTATGCATTTCCAGGGGTAGTTTTATGACCCCGGTGTTAGTTTGACCCTTCTTCTGTACCGTGAAACTACAGAAGCACTCATTTGACAAGGCGGGTAGTTTTATGACCCCTGTTGTTGAGACCTTCTTCTGTACCGTGAAACTAAAGAAACACTCATTTGACAAGGCTTTCGTAGGAGTTGTATGCATTTCCAGGGGTAGTTTTATGACCCTGGTGTTAGTTTGACCCTTCTTCTGTACCATGAAACTAAAGAAACACTCATTAGAACCCGACTGACCCCCTCTTTGACCTTTAGAAATAGTTAATGTGAGAACCGAAAGTGTCTTATCATACCAACTTAAGAATCTGCAAGAAGCTGGTGGGGCTCCTGTAAACCTAACCCCACCTAACCTCTCTATCCATGAATTTATCTAACCTTTTCACGCAGGCATCTATCGTATTGGCACTCACAACATGACTACCGATACATTAACTGATCACAGATGCTTTGGTATATATTATGAAATAGTTTAGTGGGCACAACGTCTGTGGTCATATGCCGGAGAGAGACAGAAGGGGAAGGAATTATAGGAGAAGGGACACAACCCCCGATTAATACCTGGTACCCATTCACTCCCCACAGACAAGATTAACCAGTTTTCTTTTGGTTTAGTCGGCGCAACATCTGTGGTCATATGCCGGAGAGAGACAGAAGGGGAAGGAATTATAGGAGAAGGGAACAGACCCCAGGAGACGGCACACAACCCCCGATTAATACCTGGTACCCATTCACTGCTGGGTGGACAGGGGTGTAGGGTATCGGAAAAGCCGCCAAAATTTTCCCACTCCATCTGCTTATACAACCCACAGAGCAGCAGCACCCACCTTGTAGACCTGCTGGAGGCTGAGGCTGCCGTACTGGGCCATGATGAGCTGGTCGTTCACCTGCCGAAGCTCCTCCTGTTGTCTGAGGATCTGCTGCTGGAGCTCTGCGTGCTTCCGTCGCAGCTGCTCCTGAAGTTGCCGCTGGTCGGGGCTGAGTATGAGGGACTGTCGGAGCCCCTGCAGGAGCCAGGGACAAATTAGACACCCGAGGGAAGGCGTGAAGGGTGGCGAGTGTGAGTGTGTGGGCAGGACGAGGAGGAGGAGGAGGAAAGCACAGAAAATAAAGAAATTCAAACACACACACAAACTTAAAGGGTGTGTGGGTGTGGGTGTAAGGACAGTCAGCAATGCGAAGGGTAAGATAAAGTATTATTATTGTGTGAAGAAAGAGAGAAGGAGTCAGAAGAGGAGGAGGAAAGCACAGAAAATAATGAATATAAACACGTACACAAAGCTTAACAGTGTATGGGTACGTGGAGGGGGACAGAATGGGGTAGGAATGACAGGATGAAGGGGGACTGTGTATAAGGAGGAGGAAAAGAAGAATAAGGAAGAGGAAAGTACAGAAAAGGCATGAAGGGTTACAAGTGTGTGTGTAGGGAGGAGAAAGAGGAGGAGGAAAGGATTGTCTGGGGTGTGAAGGGAAGGATGAGGTGCTCTTGTGGTGGTGTGGAGAATGAGGCGTTTAAGGATAATACCAGAAAGATGAAGAGAAAGGCACAGAAAAGGAATACAGAGTTACAGGTGTGTGTGTGTGTGTGTAGGGAGAAGGAGGAGGAGGAAAGCACTGTCTGGGGTATGAAGGGCAGGATGAAGTGCTCTTGTGATATGGAGAATGATATAACATGAGGAACATTACGAGCTTGACACAATTCCGGAAAATAATATATAGTCATGAACAACTAGGTTACACACACACACACACACACACACACACACACACACACACACGAGAAGTTATTGCTAAAAGAAGAAATTACCACCAGGAACACAAAAGGACATAGTAAACAATTGAGGAAGAGAAAATGCTTGAGAGACATAAAGAAATATAGCTTCCCTCAAAGAAATATAGAGGTTTGGAGCAGACTAAGTGAGGATGTAGTATCGGCGAGAAGTGTGCAAAGCTTTAAGGAAACGTTGGATAAATGTAGATACAGAAACGGGACCACATAAGCGTATAGCCCAGGCCTGGTAAAACTACAACTAGGTACACACACACACACACACACACACACACACACACACACACACACACACACACACACACACAGCACCATCACCTCTGTCGTTGAAGTTGCCGGGAGTTGGATGGAGAAGTTCGTGACCACCGGGTTGACGGGGAAGACCGGGGAGAACGGGACAGCCGCCACCTGCACCACCTGGGTCGCCGCACTGCCCGCCGGAGCCGCCACGCCCTGCTGACTGTTGAGGCCGCCACCACCGCCACCGCCCCCACCTCCGCCACTGCTCCCGCCCCCGCCTGACGCCCCGAGGTACTGCTGCTGCTGTTGTTGTTGTTGTTGTTGTTGCTCGACACTCCCGTAGCCTCCTGGTCAAGGGTTCAATGGGTTCAATTTTTGCTTTCAACTTCATCTCTCTCTCTCTCTCTCTCCTTATCAATCAATCTATCTATTTATCTAGCTATCTATACAACCATCGATATACTACTACTACTACTACTACTACTAACCAAACCTAACCTAACCCCACCTGACCTAAACTAACCTAACCTTACCTAACCTAACATAGCATAACCTAACCAAACCTGACCTAACCTAACCTAACCCCACCTGACCTAAAGTAACCTAACCTAACCTAGCATAACCTAACCAAATCTGGCCTAACCAAACCTGACCTAACCTAACCTAACCCCACCTGACCTAAACTAACCTAACCAAACCTAACCTAACCTAATCTAACCACACCTGACCTAAACTAACCTAACCTAACCTAACCTAGCATAACCTAACCAAATCTGGCCTAAACTAACCTAACCTAACCTAACCTAACCCCACCTGACCTAAACTAACCTAACCTTACCTAACCTAACCTAGCATAACCTAACCAAATCTGACCTAACTACTACTACTACTACTACTACTACTACTACTACTACTACTATTACTCTCTCTCCCTTACCAGAGTTGTGGGAGCTGGCACTACCAACAGGGGAGGTCACCATCATCTGCAAGAACTGGTCCTCCTTCTTCTCCTCCTCGTACGACCCTGAGAGCCGGGAGGACGAGAGGGACTGCGTCATCTCCGGCGGAAGCTCTATCTTGCGGTAATATCTCTCCCTCGGCACGGACTTGGCGGAGATGTAGGCCCCCGTTCCGTCCTGTGAGGGGGGGAAAAGGCGTGAGGGTTAGAAGTGCGGGTGTGTGGGAAGGGGGAGTGTCTAGGGTGTGGAGGTGGAAGGTGGAAGGTGGAGAAGAATAGGCGGTTTTAGAAAGGTTATGAAAAGTCTAACCTATTGATGATGATGGTGACGGTGATGCAGGTGTGTGTGTGTGTGTGTGTGTGTGTGTGTGTGTGTGTGTGTGTGTGTGTGTGTGTGTGTGTGTGTGTGTGAGAGATGAAAGAAATAAAAAATGAAAACAAAACAAGAAGTAAAGGGAAAAAAAAAAAGATGAATGAAATAAAGATGAAATAAATAAAAAATGAAAACAGAACAGAAAATAAAGAAAATAAAAAAAATTGAAACAAAATACGACCAATGAAAATCAATGGAACCCAAGATCCAGCGGCTGTCCCTCGGCTCACCTGCTGTGGGTGTGAGATGTGTGACGCGGCTGACCCATCGGAGCAGGGGGAGGAAGGGGGCGCCAGATCCTCCATCGAGAGCTGCTGCTGCTGGGACTGTTGCTGCTGCTGTTGTTCGTGCTGTTGTTGAAGCATATGCTGTTGTTGTTGTTGTTGTTGTTGCTGGTGGTGTTGTTGCAATCTCGACCGCTTTCTGCTGCTGCCGCCCTCCCCCATGGTGGACCCCGCTCCCCCACGGTACTGACTAGACTCTGTGGGCGTCAATGTCACGGTCAGGCCACGGAGCATAATGGTCCTCGGTCGTGTTTGCAATCCTCCCCACATATCTTCCCTTCCTTCTCCCCTGATCTTAGTGTACAGTCAGCCCTCTGCAGGCTTTTCATTTTATCATTATCAAGAGTATTAACCCGTGTAGCAGCGACGGGACAAATTTGTGGCTTTGCCGTGTAGCAGCGACGGGCCAAATTTGTGCCATGATATAAACCCCCAAAAATAGATGATACATAATCTGATCACAAATGCTTTGATATATATATTATGGAATGGTTTGTGTGAGGGGTGATTTTTTCTCATTTTTCTTGCTTGGGGGGACCATTAAGAAACATGATCGTCGCTGCTACCGGGTTAAGAAATGATTTGTCCTCAAGCTAAATATTATGTTTGTTTTAGTCCTCCACCCTCCAGGAGCCCCGGCAGTGGTGGCTCAGCATGTGTCCTGGTGTCTCTGTGCCCCAGCAGCTGCCTGTGTGCAGCACCGGGGCGGAGAAACACTGAAACAAGACCCGTCACTAATGGCTTACCTGAGCGCCCCTTGGAGGGCCAAGGCGGCGGCTCCCCCCTGGAGGACAGGTGCTGGCTCATCTGGGGGTAGGGGGAGTGCTGGCTGCTGGGAGACACCCCTGAGGGAACCAGCTGGCTGCCCTGCCCCACTATCTGCTGCTGCTGCTGCTTCTGTTGTCTGGAGGCCTGCTGCGGTGACTTGGGGGAGGGCAGGAGGGAGGACGGGGGCGGCAGGAGGTGCTGCTGCTGCTGCTGCTGGGAGGCCTGGGAGGGAACGCCCACACAGTGCTGCTGCTGCTGCTGCTGTTGTTGTTGTTGTTGCTGCTGCTGTTGCTGCTGCTGCTGCTGCTGCTGTTGTTGTTGTTGTTGTTGCTGCTGCTGTTGTTGTTGTTGCTGCTGCTCCTGTTGCTGCTGTTGAAGTTGTTGTTGTAACTGCTGTTGTTGTTGTTGTTGTTGTTGCTGTTGTTGTTGTTGTTGTTGTTGTTGTTGTTGCTGCTCTTGCAGCTGTTGCTGCTTTTGTTGTTCTTGTTGTTGCTGTTCTTGTTGCTGCTGCAGTTGTTGTTGTTGCTGTTGTTGTTGTTGTTGTGTTTGTTGCTGCTCCGAGGCCTGCTGCTGCTGCTGCTGCTGGAGGTACTGGAGGGGGTCCTGGGGCCCCCCCACCACTGGCTTCTCCTCCACCAGGTGCTGTGGGGTAGGCGGGGCAGGTGGGGCCAGGGGGGTGGAGGGTGGGGGCAGATCCACCAGCCCCGCCGCCGCCCCCGCCGCTAGTGCCGGCATGGCCAGACCTGAGGGCCCCGCGGCGGCCCCGCCCCCAGCGCTGGAGGCCAGGCTCAGCTCCCCCTCCGGTCCACCTGCCTCCACCTCCACCTTGCACTTCTCCTCCACCCCAGACTCCTTCAGCAGCTCCTCCTTCACATTGCTGTAGCTGTGGGGGGAGGGACCCATTAGCCATGACTCACCTGTGGCTGTGTAAGTGTACCTGTGTGGGTGTGCCTGCTGTGTGTACCTGTGTGGGTGTGCCTGCTGTGTGTACCTGTGTGGGTGTGCCTGCTGTGTGTACCTGTGTGGGTGTGCCTGCTGTGTGTCTGTGTAAGTCAGGGTGGGGTGGGGTGGGTGTTCAATCAGCCACACACACCCAGCATAATGGTCCTCTGTCGTGCTTGCAATCTCCCCCATATCTTCCCTTCACCCCTGATCACAGTGCACACAGCCAGCCCTCTGCATTGTTTACATTTAATCATTATCAAGAGTATTAAGAAATGATCCACCCCCAAGCTAAATACTATGTCTGTGTTAGTCCTGCCACCCTCCAGAGGACCCATCCACCCACCTGACGACAGTGTTGGTGCAGACGATGAACTCCGGCTTTGAGTTCCACTGGTGGTAGGTGATGTAGTATTGGGTCTGTAGCCAGATCCACTGCTGCCCCTTCGTCAGGAAACGGTAGTAGCAGGAGGTGCCTTTGCCGGTCTTCATCACTGGGGGGTGGGTGGAGGGGTGGGCATGGTGAGTTAGCTTATAGAGTCATCCATACCCTTCTCCTCCTCCTACCTTCCTTCTTCCTAATACCTTCCTCCTCCTTCTCCTCCATACCCTTCTTCTTCTCCTACCTTCCTTCTTCCTAATACCTTCCTCCTCCTTCTCCTCCTACCTTCCTTCTTCCTCCCTTCCCTTCCCTTCTCCTCCTCCTTATCTATCTTCTGTGTCCTTCTCTCTCCCTCTTTATCTCTTCTCCTCCTTCTCCTCCATTCCCTCCTCCCCCTTCTCATTTTCCTTCTCCTCATTCATTCATTCTAACTTCCCTTTTATCTCCTCTATTCTTCCTCATCTTCTTAGCTTACCTCCTCCTCCTCCTCCTCCTCCTCCTCCTTATCTCCTCTTCCTCCTTCCCTTTCTTCATCTTCTCCTTCCTTCCTTCCCCTCTTATCTTCTCCTCCCTATCTCCCTTCCTCCTCCTCCTTATCTCCCCTTCCACCCATCCCTTCTTATCTCCTTCCTATCTTCCTGTCCCGCCAACCCCCTTACCTCCTCCTCCTCCTCCTCCTCCTCCTCCTCCTCCCCAGTACTCACGCTGCTCATGACACGCCGCCACCTTCTCCAAGTCCTCCACATGGTAGTAGTCGTACCCTGAGGTTCCCAGCACCTCGAATGGCATATACCCGATGATGGTGGGGGCCCTGGGGGGGGGGATGGAGATTGATGAGTAAATAGATGGATAGATGGATAGACAGAGAGGATAAGAAAGAATAGACCTCCTTCCTTCCCCTTCTACCTCCTCTTCTTTTCCTCTAACACTAACTTCTTACTGTGGACACTAATTCTAACTTCTTTTTATTCTTATGGAGATTGATGAGTAAATTGATGGATAGACAGAGCGGACAAGAAAGATATAGACCTCCCTCCTTCCCCTTCTACCTCTTCTTCTTTTCCTCTAACTCTAACTTCTTATTGTGGACACTAATTCTAACTTCTTTTTATTCTTATGGAGATTGATGAGTAAATTGATGGATAGACAGAGCGGACAAGAAAGATATAGACCTCCTCCTTCCCCTTCTACCTCTTCTTCTTTTCCTCTAAGTCTAACTTCTTATTTTTCTTCTCTTCTCATTTATCTTCCAATATCTCCTCCTCAAACACTTTTCCTATGTTACCTCTCTTCTTCTTCTTCTTCCTCTTCTTCTTTCCTTCCTCCTCTACCCAGTTTCCTTCCTCTCCTCCTCCTCCTCCTCCTCCTTGATTTTCTCCCTCTTCTTCCTCTTCTCCTCCTCCTCCCCTCCTTCTTACCTTCCTCTATCTCCTCCCTCCTTTTCCCCCTCCTCAACTCCTTTCCCTACCTCCTCCTCCTCCTTCTCCTCCATCTCCTCCTCTTCCACTTCCACTTCCTCCTCCTCCTCCTCCTCCTCCTCACACGCCTCACCGGTGGTCAAGAAACAGAAACTTCCACTCCAGGCTGTGTCGGGAGGTGAACTCTGTCTTGCTGGGTTCAATGATGGTCATCTCGCGCTCCAGCTGTGGCCGCTCCATACGCGCGATGGCCACAAACACCAGCCTGGGAGGGGAAGGCAGACGTTTAGATCAGACAGAGATGGAGGTAGACGCTGAGAATAGATATAAACAGAATCGACAGACATTGAATTTATAGATACATTTTGATCAGACATAGATGGGGAGGTAGACGCTGAGAATAGATATAAACAGAATCGACAGACATTGAATTTATAGATACATTTTGATCAGACATAGATGGGGAGGTAGAAGCTGAGAATAGATATAAACAGAATCGACAGACATTGAATTTATAGATACATTTTGATCAGACATAGATGGGGAGGTAGACGCTGAGAGTAGATACAGACAGAATCGACAGACATTGAATTTATACAGATACATTTTGACCACAGATGGAGAGGTAGACACTGAGAGTAGATATAGACAGAATCGACAGACATTGAATTTATACAGATACATTTTGATCAGACATACATGGATAGGTAGACACTGAGAGTAGATATAGACAGAATCAACAGACATTGAATTTATACAGATACAGTTTGGGCAGAAAAGGCATTGGGGAAGATACGGATATTTTGGACAGACTGGGTTTTGGAGATATGGACAGATACACAGTTAGAGAAGACTGGGCTTTGGAAATACAGACAGATACAGACATTTTGGGCAGAGAGAACAGTGGGACAGATAGACAGACATTTAGGGAAGACTGGGCTTTGGATATATGGACAGATACAGACAGTAGGACAGAAAGAGCATTGGGAGACAGACATTTAGGGCAGACTGGGCTTTGGAAATAGAGATAAGACAGGGCTTTGGAAATAGATAGGTACAGACAGTTTAGGCAAAGAGAGCAGTGGGACAGATAGACAGACAATTAGGGCAGACTGGGCTTTGGAAATAGATAGAGAAGACAGGGCTTTGGAAATACAGACAGATACAGACAGTAGGACAGAAAGAGCATTGGGAGACAGACAGATTCTAGGGCAGACTGGGCTTTGGAAATAGACAGATAAGACTGGGCTTTGAAAATATACAGATAGACAGTTGGGGTAGAAGGATCATTGGGAGACAGACAGACAGACAGCTAAGGAGGATTGGAATTTGGATTTTTTTTTTTTTACAGCAAAGGAGACAGCTGGAAAGAAAGATATGGACAGATAAGACATTTTTGGTATGCTAATGTATACTCTAACTAGGTAAACACACACACACACACACACACACACACACACACACAACTATGTCACAACTAGGTAAACACACACACACACACACACACACACACACAACTATGTCACAACTAAGTAAACACACACACACACACACACACACACACACACACACACACACACACAACTATGTCACAACTAGGTAAACACACACACACACACACACACACACACACACACACACACACACACACACACACAACTTACTTGGTGGATTCCTGAGAGAGCTGTGAGTGGACGAGAGAGCTCTGGAACATCCCCGCTCCACCACCATTGTTTCCACCTCCACCTCCACCTCCGTTGCTATCACCACCTCCGCTACCACCACCACCACCACCACCGCCGCGACTGGCACCACCTCCTCCACCACCACCGCCACCACCAACACTGCCAACTCCACCACCTCCTCCACCACCTCCTCCACCAGCAAGTCCCCTCCCACAGCTGCTGAGGGACACTGAATCCTCCGCCTCGCTGCAACTGAAGTCCAGCACACCATCTGAAAGGCAACACAGGTCAGCAGAGGTCAGCAAGGTAGGAGGAGAGAGAGAGAGAGAGAGAGAGAGAGAGAGAGAGAGAGAGAGAGAGAATAGAGGAGTGAAACAGACTAACAAAAAGAATATGCAGTAGATCAAACAAACACACACACACACACACACACACATCACCCTCTCCCCACACACACAGGCAGCCTCCCTTCCTCACACACAGTAGTAGAAATAGTAGTAGTAGTAGTAGTAGTAGAAGTAGCAGCACCTTCGCTTGGACAGGTGTATCGCTCGAAGTAGCCAGTCAGGTGTATCCTCTCGTATAAGTTTTCTTGAGTGTTCCCTCTTGTTGAGCGCTTCAGGTGGACGGTGAGGGTGTACTGTTCTGTGGGTGGAGACGAGAGTTAGGGTCGGTATTATAAGATACTTTTGCTTCTCGTATCAACTATTTCTAAAGGTGGACGGTGAGGGTGTACTGTTCTGTGGGCGGAGACGAGAGTTAGGGTTGGTATTACAAGATACTTTCGGTTCTCGTATCAACTATTTCTAAAGGTGGACGGTGAGGGTGTACTGTTCTGTGGGCGGAGACGAGAGTTAGGGTCAGTAATATAAGATACTTTCGCTTCTCCCCTCAACTATTTCTGAAGGTCAAAGAGGGGGTCAGTCGGGTTCTAATGAGTGTTTTTCTAGGTTCAGACTACCACCAGGGTCATAAAAGTACCCCTGGAAATGCCCTAAACTCCCACGAAAGACTAGTAAATTACGTGTTCTAATGAGTGTTCTTTTAGGTTCACGGTACAGAAGAAGGCTCAGACTACCACCAGGGTCATAAAAGTACCCCTGGAAATGCCCTAAACTCCCACGAAAGACTAGTTAATTACGTGTTCTTGGGAGCAGAAATGCTTAAAAATATGGCCTTAAACACCATCCCCAGCACCCCAGCATCCCCAGCACCCCAGCATCCCCAGCACCCCAGCATCCCCAGAACCCACCTTTCGTCTCCTCCGGCCAGTTGTTGGGGTTCGGCGCCAGGGCGGGGTTGGAGAGGAACTGCTTCATCTCGCTACGCTCCTCCTCCAGCATCAGGTCATAGAGAGGACGCCCGGAGATGTCGCTCTGCAGGGAAGGGGGGAAGGAGGTATGGTTAGGTGATGTGATTCTCTCTCAAGGGGGGGAAGAGGGAGGGTTAGGTGATGTGATTCTCTCTCAAGGGGGAAGGAGGTATGGTTAGGTGATGTGATTCTCTCTCAAGGGGGGGAAGGAGGGATGGTTAGGTGATGTGATTCTCTCTCAAGGGGGGGAAGGAGGGAGGGTTAGGTGATGTGATTCTCTCTCAAGGGGGGGAAGGAGGGATGGTTAGGTGATGTGATTCTCTCTCAAGGGGGGGAAGGAGGTATGGTTAGGTGATGTGAATCTCTCAAGGGGGGAAGGAGGAGGGTTAGGTGATGTGATTCTCTCTCAAGGGGGGAAGGAGGGATGGTTAGGTGATGTGATTCTCTCTCAAGGGGGAAGGAGGGATGCTTAGGTGATGTGATTCTCTCTCAAGGGGAAGGAGGGATGGTTAGGTGATGTGATTCTCTCTCAAGGGGGGAAGGAGGATGCTTAGGTGATGTGATTCTCTCTCAAGGGGGAAGGAGGGATGGTTAGGTGATGTGATTCTCTCTCAAGGGGAAGGAGGATGGTTAGGTGATGTGATTCTCTCTCAAGGGGGGGAAGAGGGAGGGTTAGGTGATGTGATTCTCTCTCAAGGGGGGGGGAAGAGGGAGGCTTAGGTGATGTGATTCTCTCTCAAGGGGGGGAAGGAGGAATGGTTAGGTGATGTGATTCTCTCTCAAGGGGGGGAAGGAGGGATGCTTAGGTGATGTGATTCTCTCTCAAGGGGGGGAAGGAGGGATGCTTAGGTGATGTGATTCTCTCTCTCTCTCTCTCTCTCTCTCTCTCTCTCTCTCTCTCTCTCTCTCTCTCTCTCTCTCTCTCTCTCTCTCTGTTTTTTTTTCTATTTCCATCGTTTCTTGTTTTATTTTCTATTTTGTTTCCTCTCTCTCTCTCTCTCTCTCTCTCTCTCTCTCTCTCTCTCTCTCTCCCTCTCTGTTTATATTTCTATTTCCATCGTTTCTTGATTAATTTTCTCTATTTTGTTACCTCTCTCTCTCTCTCTCTCTCTCTCTCTCTCTCTCTCTCTCTCTCATCACTATGCATGGAGAGAGAGAGAGAGAGAGAGAGATGAAGAGTGTGTGTGTGTGTGTGTGGTGAGGATGGTGAGGGATTTGACCCCAACTCCCCCCCCTTCCCCCCTTCCCCCCCTCCCCGTCTCTCCCCTGATATATACAAGACAATGGCATCCTCCCTTCTCCTTCTGCCTCCCTCCACTTCTTCTTCTTCTTCTTCTTCTTCTTCTTCTTCTTCTTCTTCTTCTTCTTTCTTTCTTTCTTTCTTCTTTTCCTATTCTTTTTCTTTCTCTTCTACTTCTTCTTCTTCTTTGCCGTCCTCCATCTTTTTTTTCTCTTCTTCTTCTTCTTCTTCTTCATCTTTGCCTTTCGAGATCTTTCCTTTTCTTCTTCTTTTTCTTCTTTTTCCTCCAACTCCTCTTCCCTCTCCTCCTCCTCTTCTTCTTCTTCTTCTTTTTCTTCTTCCTCCTCCTCCTCCTCCTCCTCCTCCTCCTCCTCCTCCTCCTCTTCTTCCTCCTCCTCCTCCTCCGTGGTGCTTTCATCTGCTCTTCGGGCACCAAGTGACTGTCGAGCAGAATCACCAGAGCGGGCAACCTCGTAATGAGCCAATAGGTTTTCTGTTGCCTGCATTTACACGTTTTCATGTTTCCTCCTCCGCCTCCACCTTCTCCTCCTGTCACCCCGGATCCCTCGTGGATGACCGCGTGAGTCAGAAGGGCAACAAACTTCGAGAAAACGTGAAACTTGTTAACTCGTCCGCTGCGATTGGCACAGATTTGGCTTTCACTGGTAGCCTGGTAACATGTACTCCCAGGTCTTTCTCTGCCTCTGTGGTGGATAGTGGAGTGTTTCCCATGTGGTATTGGTGTGCTGGATATCCCTTCACTGGTAGCCTGGTAACATACACTCCCAGGTCTTTCTCTCCCTCTGTGGTGGATAGTGGAGTGTTTCCCATGTGGTATTGGTGTGCTGGATATCCCTTCACTGGTAGCCTGGTAACATGTACTCCCAGGTCTTTCTCTGCCTCTGTGGTGGATAGTGGAGTGTTTCCCATGTGGTATTGGTGTGCTGGATATCCCTTCACTGGTAGCCTGGTAACATACACTCCCAGGTCTTTCTCTGCCTCTGTGGTGGATAGTGGAGTGTTTCCCATGTGGTATTGGTGTGCTGGATATCCCTTCACTGGTAGCCTGGTAACATACACTCCCAGGTCTTCCTCTGCCTCTGTGGTGGATAGTGGAGTGTTTCCCATGTGGTATTGGTGTGCTGGATATCCTTTCACTGGTAGCCTGGTAACATGTACTCCCAGGTCTTTCTCTGCCTCTGTGGTGGATAGTGGAGTGTTTCCCATGTGGTATTGGTGTGCTAGATATCCCTTCACTGGTAGCCTGGTAACATACACTCCCAGGTCTTCCTCTGCCTCTGTGGTGGATAGTGGAGTGTTTCCCATGTGGTATTGGTGTGCTAGATATCCCCTCCCAAGGTGTAGGACTTTACATTTCTCTTCATTGAATTGTAGCAGCCACTTGTTGTTCCATTCCTGAAGCTTGGTGAGGTCTGACTGTAGGAAATCCGCAGTCAAGGGGTTAAAAGCAACAGAGGAAGGACAAGACAGAATACATATGGTCGAAACCCTGAATAAAGACTTGGCGTCTGTGTCCACGGTCGAGAACACCAAGTCTGTTCCTGAGAGGCCCACCCGCCGAGGGGAACAACACCTCCGGGAATTATTGGTACAACTGGCGAACAAGACACAAACAAGTCAACCGGACCCGAAAACTTGTCACCCAGACTGATATAATAGAACTCAAGCAGCAAATCGTCACCTTCGTAAACAAACCCCCTAAGTCATGATTTTCTACTTTACAGGAAATCAGAAAAGAACTGCCATTATCCCATTTGGCTTAAGATTTAGGAGAGCTTGTGATACTACTGGAACTGATGTCAAGGGAACGGCCGAGGAAGGGAGAGCTTGTGATACTACTGGAACTGATATCAAGGGAACGGCCGAGGAAGGGAGAGCTTGTGGTACTGCTGGAACTGATGTCAAAGGAACGGCCGAGGAAGGGAGAGCTTGTGATACTGCTGGAACTGATATCAAGGGAACGGCCGAGGAAGGGAGAGCTTGTGATACTGCTGGAACTGATATCAAGGGAACGGCCGAGGAAGGGAGCTTGTGATACTACTGGAACTGATGTCAAGGGAACGGCCGAGGAAGGGAGAGCTTGTGATACTACTGGAACTGATATCAAGGGAACGGCCGAGGAAGGGAGAGCTTGTGATACTGCTGGAACTGATATCAAGGGAACGGCCGAGGAAGGGAGAGCTTGTGATACTACTGGAACTGATGTCAAGGGAACGGCCGAGGAAGGGAGAGCTTGTGATACTGCTGGAACTGATGTCAAGGGAACGGCCGAGGAAGGGAGAGCTTGTGATACTACTGGAACTGATATCAAGGGAACGGCCGAGGAAGGGAGAGCTTGTGATACTGCTGGAACTGATGTCAAGGGAACGGCCGAGGAAGGGAGAGCTTGTGATACTGCTGGAACTGATGTCAAGGGAACGGCCGAGGCAGGGAGAGCTTGTGATACTACTGGAACTGATGTCAAGGGAACGGCCGAGGAAGGGAGAGCTTGTGATACTACTGGAACTGATGTCAAGGGAACGGCCGAGGCAGGGAGAGCTTGTGATACTACTGGAACTGATGACAAGGGAACGGCCGAGGAAGGGAGAGCTTGTGATATTGCTGGAACTGATGTCAAGGGAACGGCCGAGGAAGGGAGAGCTTGTGATACTGCTGGAACTGATGTCAAGGGAACGGCCGAGGAAGGGAGAGCTTGTGATACTGCTGGAACTGATGTCAAGGGAACGGCCGAGGAAGGGAGAGCTTGTGATACTACTGGAACTGATGACAAGGGAACGGCCGAGGAAGGGAGAGCTTGTGATATTGCTGGAACTGATGTCAAGGGAACGGCCGAGGAAGGGAGAGCTTGTGATACTACTGGAACTGATGTCAAGGGAACGGCCGAGGAAGGGAGAGCTTGTGATATTGCTGGAACTGATGTTAAGGGAACGGCCGAGGAAGGGAGAGCTTGTGATGAATGAGTGAATGAGTGAGTGAGTAAGTGAAGGAGTTAGTTATTCAGTTAATTGAGTAGAGAGAGAGAGAGAGAGAGAGAGAGAGAGAGAGAGAGAGAGAGAGAGAGAGAGAGAGAGAGAGAGAGAGAGAGAGAGAGAGAGAGTGCCGTAAAATTTTGACGTGTGAGTGAATGAGTAAGCGTGAATGAGTGAATAAGTGAGTTTTACAGTGAGTGTGTGAGTGAGTATGTTTCAGTGTGAGAGAGAGTGAGCGAGGAAGGGAAGACGAGATCAGACACAGAATCGGAGTCTGTTAGGGCGCACAGACATTTGCATAACGACATTGGGGGCGCCTGTGTGTGTGTGTGTGTGTGTGTGTGTGTGTGTGTGTGTGTGTGTGTGTGTTCCCTTTCTCATTTTTTCCCTTCATCCCCTTTCATCTCCCTCGAATCGCTATCTGTCTGTCTGTCTGTCTGTGTGTTTACTGTTGGTGTCTGTTTGTCTCTGTTTTTCTCTTACTGTGTTCTTTGAGTGTGTGTGTGTGTGTGTGTGTGTGTGTGTGTGTGTGTGTGTGTGTGTGTGTGTTATTCTTTGTATTCTTTATTTCATGTCTGTCTTTAGAGTGGTGGGGAGGTGAAGTGGAAGGGGCAGGTGGAGGGGGGTACAGAAAAGTGGAGGAGGAGTGGGGGAGGTGGAGGGGGGTCGGGGAGGTGGAGGGGGGTCGGGGGAGGTGGAGGGGGATTGGGGGAGGTGGGGTGGAGGGGTTAGGGTAGTGGGGAGGGAGAGGTTGAGGAAGGTGGGTATGAGGTGGAGGGGTTCAGGGAGGTGGAGAGAGAAGTGGACGGGTTAGGCTAGTGGGGGAGGAGCTGAGGGAGGCTGGGGGAAGTGGAGGGGGGTAAGAAGTGGAAGGGGGGTAAGAAGTGGAAGGGGGGT
>NC_066569.1:10415759-10420759 GCF_024679095.1 Eriocheir sinensis
ATCTTTTTTTTTTCCTGCAACTTTTCTATCTTCAATATTTCATTTTTTTCTTAAAGTTTCTTTTCAATCATCCACTTTTCCTTTCCAATTTTTATCAAAACCTAATTCCGTCAAAATAGGTGATAGGTGATACGTTGGTGGAAAAAATAGTTTCATGGTCTTTGAAGAGATTGATAAAGATGACGGAAGCAGGGATTGCTTTATTCTCATGTCTTTCTCATACTTGCAGGCTGAATTTTGGTAGATGAAACAAGATAATTGATTTTTCAAGACAGGACTTTACAAGGAAAACAGAACTGTTAGTGCAATATAAGAAATATGTAAGACTATGTCAATAACTAATAAGAAGCATTTTTTTTCCATTTGCAGAAAGGGGTCTTATCACCTGCAAAGCAATGTAACACCACTTGAGGGTCCAGTTTCACATATATTGTTCATGCACTAACCCTAATGCAAGTAAGATTACAGAGTTACATAATTATGCCCATGAGAATGAATCAATTTTCCATTTCTGACTTTATTATGTACCGTACTTTCTATTCTTCACACACACACACACACACACACACACACACACACACACACGCCAGTCAATTACCAGCAAAAAAAAATATTAGTTGTATCTAAGTATCTTATGTATGTACATATTCACTTTTATTTATATTGTAAATTTCAACTCTGTATATTTGATGGAAGATTAGCATTGTGGGGTTGAAACTAATTACATGTGTGTATAACTTTTTCTTTTCTAGAAAGGAAAGGAAATATCTGTACTTGTTTTCCTAGTATTCATGAAGCCTTACTTAATTGTTATTGTATGAATTTGATATGGATATGGATGCACAGTTTACTACTTGAAATATCTCTCTCTCTCTCTCTCTCTCTCTCTCTCTCTCTCTCTCTCTCTCTCTCTCTCTCTCTCTCTCTCTCTCTCTCTCTCTCTCTCTCTCTCTCTCTCTCTCTCTCTCTCTCTCTCTCTCTCTCTCTCTCTCTCTCTCTCTCTCTCTCTCTCTCTCTCTCTCTCTCTCTCTCACACCCGACCTCTGCTGAGAGAAGGTCGTGACCTCACCCCGCTGCGCCCCACAACATCGCTTGCCCTGTGTTTTCGTCGTGCTCTTGGGCGTTTGTGTGTTCTCGCTTGTGGACCTTGTGTGTTGCCTGTGATTTCCCGACACGTGATTGGTGTGTGTTCGCTTGTGGTTTCTGCCTGTGGTTGCCTCTGTGATTTGTGTTTCCGGTGTTTTTGCGTGTGATCTGGCTGTTTCCGGGTGTTCTGCGTGGGTTTCAGAGTGATTCAAGTGTGTTGTGTTTCCGGTGTTTTTGCGTGTGATCTGGCTGTTTCCGGGTGTTCTGCGTGGGTTTCAGAGTGATTCAAGTGTGTTGTGTTTCCGGTGTTTTTGCGTGTGATCTGGCTGTTTCCGGGTGTTCTGCGTGGGTTTCAGAGTGATTCAAGTGTGTGTTGTGTTTCCGGTGTTTTTGCGTGTGATCTGGCTGTTTCCGGTGTTTTGCGTGGGTTTCAGAGTGATTCAAGTGTGTTGTGTTACCGGTGTTTTGCGTGTGATCTGGCTGTTTCCGGGTGTTCTGCGTGGGTTTCAGAGTGACTCAAGTGTGTTGTGTTTCGGTGTTTTTGCGTGTGATCTGGCTGTTTCCGGGTGTTCTGCGTGGGTTTCAGAGTGATTCAAGTGTGTTGTGTTACCGGTGTTTTGCGTGTGATCTGGCTGTTTCCGGGTGTTCTGCGTGGGTTTCAGAGTGATTCAAGTGTGTTGTGTTTCCGGTGTTTTTGCGTGTGATTTGGCTGCTTCTAAGTGTACTGCGTGGGTTTCAGAGCGTTTTGAGGGTGCGGTTTTGGTTCCGGTGTTTGTGCGTGTGATTTGGCTGTTTTCGAGTGCTCTGCGTTTCGAGTGTGTTGTGTTTCCAGTGCTTTTACGTGTGATTTGGATGTTTAGAGTGCTCTGCGTGGGTTTCAGAGTGTTTTGAGTGTGTTGTACTTCCGGTGTTTTTATGAGTGACTTGAGGGTGTTTAGTCGTGCTTGTGCTTGGGTTTCTGAGTGTTTCGTGTGTCCTGAGTGTGACTTTGTGTTCCTGAGTGTCTCACGCGTGATTTGGGTGTGTCGACAACCCACCTTTGAATTCCTGAGGATTCAATCTGCTCCTCCTCATTTCACCCTCTTTAAATCCCCTAGAGGATTAACACTTCCTACACCCCTTTCCCGCCCCTCACCTAAGCCCCCCCACCCTCGCTCACCTCACATCCCTTTGCTCCTCCTCATCCCCTACAGGATTAGCCCTTCCTACTCCTCCCTCACCTCCACATATTTCTAAGCCCTTCCCCCCTCACTCACCTTACCTCACATCCTATTTACCCATCCTTTCACCCACCTTACCTCGCCTCTTTCTTAACCTTTCTTGTTCTCACACACCTCACTCACCTCACATCCCTTCCTACTCCTCCTCTCTCCCACTTACCTCCATTCCCAAACTCCCTCTCACTCATCTCACCTATTTCCTAACCCTCCTTGATCTCACACACCTCACTCACCGCCTCCCTTTCCCCCTCTGTACTCACCTAACATCCCTTCCTACTCCTCCTCTCTCCCACCTCATCTATTTCCTAACCCTCCTTGATCTCACACACCTCACTCACCGCCTCTCTTTCCCTCTTTACTCACCTCACATCTCTTACTAAGCCTCTCTCCCACCTCACCTATTTCCTAACCCTCCTTGATCTCACACACCTCACTCACCGCCTCCCTTTCCCCTCTTTACTCACCTCACATCCCTTCCTACTCCTCTCTCCCACCTCACCTATTTCCTAACCTCCTTGATCTCACACACCTCTCTTCCCCTCTTTACTCACCTCACATCCCTTCCTACTCCTCCTCTCTCTCTCACTTTTCCTCCATTACTAAACTACCTCACACACCTCACCCCCTTTCCTAATCCCCTTCACTCTGTGTTTTATCTCTTTCATTTCAGCTAAGATGGCGCCTAAGAAGTGCAGTACTTGTAACGGTAGCTTCTCAGCTCACTTTTTTACAGGGCGTTCTGCTGTCTGTCGACTGTGTCTGTCCAGGCAGCATCTCGAGACAAGACTGCAGGAGCAGGAAGAGAAGATGGAAGAAGGCCAGAATAAAATAATAGAGCTTTCTCTCACCAGGCAGCATCTCGAGACCAGACTGCAGGAGCAAGAAGAGAAGATGGAAGCAGGTCAGAATAAAATAATAGAGCTTTCTCGCACTGTTGCCTCCTTGCAGGAATTCATCCAGGCTAACGTTGCTGTGGTGCCAAACCCTTCTCCAACCGCCCCCTTGCCCTCAGCGGTACCGTCGACACAAGCGGACAACACCACGCAACGGAGGATGCTAGTGGCACCGCCCATGATGGCTTCACCGTCGTGAATGGAGGAGCCAAACCAGCCAGACAAGCGATTTATCCTGTTCATTGCTTCAACAGGTTTGCCATTCTGGAGGAGGAGGACGAGCAGGAGAGCACCTTCCTGGTGGGTGACTCCATGATTCGCCAGCAGGTCGTTGAGTTCTGCGGCAGAGTTCCTCGTCGAAGACGGAACTATTGCTATCCTGGTGCTGGGATCGACGACATAACTGCTGCTCTTGAGGAGATCTCCCCAGGCTACTAATGATTCACTGTTTGTTATTCACACAGGTACGAACGACATCACCACGACCTGGTCTGAGGAACTCCTGGAGAAGTACCGTAGGCTCATCCAGCAGTATAAGACTAAATCCCATAACATTTTGATTTCAGGAGTTCTACCACGGACTTGGGCGGAGAGCGACTTTTTCAGTAAGGCCTTCAGCCTAAACAACCGCTTACAGACTCTTTGCAGGGAGCTTGACGTGGAGTTCCTCAACACATGGGACAATTTCTATGGACAAATGAGCTCTTTCACAGGGACGGATTGCACCTTTCTCCCATCGGGCAGCCAGACTCGGAAGGCTCCTCAACGAAGCAGTGCGTGTCATCCGAACAAAAACGAGTCACGGCCACGTCCCTCCACCCCACCTGTGTAAATAGACGCCGTGCATCGCAACAAACCCGTAACCGTGATCCCGCAAGTACCACCACCTCTATTACTAAGCCTCTAGATAACTTAAAATCCTTAGTTTCAATGCGCGTAGCCTCAGAACCAACTTTGAGGAACTGAGATGTCGTGCTTTAACAGAAAATTTTGACATAATTGCTATAACCGAAACATTTATCGACACCACAAATATTGATTTAAGTTCCGAATACAACATAGATGGCTACAGACTCTTCAACAAAGATCGTGTAAACCGTAGAGGCGGTGGCGTCGCCCTTTATGTCAAAAGCTATTTGCAACCCACTGACAAAACACCGTGAAACAGTAACGTTGAACATTTGTGCGTGCGAGTAAACATTGCAAAAGTCAACTTAAATATATCTGTCACCTACAGACCTCCTGGGCAATCACTCGATGACGACCTTGAAATGTACAGCGTCTTAAGGCAGTCACTTAATAACAGCGACTCACTGATATTAGGAGACTTTAACCTCCCCCATATCGACTGGGCGACACTGTCAGGTACAGAAGGCGAGTCACATAGAATGATCGAATTTCTAGAAGAAAATTATCTAAGCCAAATGGTTTCTGAGCCAACTCGACAAAATAATATACTCGACCTTGTTATAACGACCCAAGATAACCTAATCAGTAGTGTCACGGTAGGAGAACACCTCGGTTCTTGCGATCATAAATTAGTGCGCGTCGACATTAAAGCTCAACCATCAGTGACTGAAAATAAAGTAAAGGTGCCCAATTTCAAAAGAGCTAACTTCGTAGAAACTGACAAAACTAACAGAAATACAACTATCAGATGACGGCAATGTAGAGGAAGCCTGGCTAAGCCTTAAAAATCACTTACTCACTCAGCAGAACACATTCGTCCCCTTGTGCGAGAAGCGAATTAACACTAAAAAAAGCCTACCGTGGTTTAATAGCGAAATTAAACAATCAGTCA
>NC_066569.1:10425759-10428259 GCF_024679095.1 Eriocheir sinensis
ATGTTCTTATATTCTTTTCTTCTTTCTCAGAGGTGAAAATAACGAGGAAGAAAATATGAATAAGAGAAAGTGAAACAGTAAACAAGAAGACAATAATGACACAAACAAGTGAGAACGTAAACAAGAAAACAAAGTGAAATCGAAAAACAAGAAAACAAGAAGACAAGAAAGTGAACAAGAAAGTAAGACAAGAAAGTCAAAACAATATAATATGACAAGAAAGTAAAAATGTAAATAAGAAAATCTACGGAGAGAAACCACACAAAATAAATCACCCAAGAAACACAAATATAAATACGTTACCAGAGACGAAGATAAGAAAAGTAAAAAAAAGTATAAGTTACAGAAACCATGACGTGGAATCCGAACCCAAACCCGAGTGTCCCAATGCTAAAAGAACCAAGGCATCGCGTAGACCAGTAATCCTCAACAATCTGTGTAAAGAAATAAGTGACAGAAACCACATCAGTTCCCCCTCAAATTCGCTGAAGGGAAGGAAGAAAACGGGAAGGGAAGTGCAAAATAAACAGACATGAACGATTTGCAAGCCTCAGTGTACATTTCCTAAAAGAACCAGAACATCGCATTTTAATAACCCTTCACAAAATACATACAAAAACACGTCAGTTC
Organism: Eriocheir sinensis; assembly: GCF_024679095.1. Lineage (NCBI taxonomy): Eukaryota > Metazoa > Arthropoda > Malacostraca > Decapoda > Varunidae > Eriocheir > Eriocheir sinensis. The sequence goes on from NC_066569.1 coordinate 10,426,390, forward strand.
CCCCTCAAATACGCTGAAGGGAAGGAAGAAAACGGGAAGGGAAGTGCAAAATAAACAGATATGAACGATTTGCAAGCCTCAGTGTACATTTCCTAAAAGAACAAGAACATCGCATTTACTAATAGTCCTTCACAAAATACATACAAAAACACATCAGTTCCCCCTCAAATACGCTAAAGAGAGGGAAGAAAACGGGAACAAAAGTACGAAATGAAAACGTAGAAATGAACAGTTCGCAAATCTAATCACCACAACCACCACCAAACTAAATAACTTGATAAATACAACCACATCAGTACCCCCTAAAAAGACGCTGAGAGAGAGGGTGAAGAAAACGTGAAAGGGGGAAGGAAAGTGGAATACAGATAAACATGAACGATTCGCAAACCTAACTTCCACCACCTCCTCCACCTCCACCACCTCCACTTGAGCGTTTGAAAAGACTGCTCAGGCTTCGAAGTCATGTAATAGAGATGGATGTGAGTGAGGCTTCCGAGCTGAGAGGTGTGTGTGCGTGTGCGTGTGCGTGTGGGTGAGGGTGTGTTTGAGTGCGTGTCTGTTTGCGTGTGTGTGTGTGTGTGTGTGTGTGTGTATTCTCTCCCTCTCCCTCTCCCCCCCCCCCCCTCCCCCCACACACACATCAATATACAGTCTTATTTGTCTCTTCGAAGCAAACACACAAACACTCACACAAGATCGATTTTTTTTAAGGTAAACGAAAAAAAAGTGAAAACAATCTTGTGTACTCAGATATTCTTGTTTTCCCTCCCCTGAGAGAGAGAGAGAGAGAGAGAGAGAGAGAGAGAGAGAGAGAGAGAGAGTGATATTATCGAACAGGTTAAGGGACGAAATCAAAAGTAAAGGAAAAATAAAATAAAAAAGAAATAAACGAGAGAAGGAAAAAAAGAGAGAATAGGAAGGAAAAAAAGAAAAGAAAAATACAAAAATACACCTAAGAAACCTCGGCAAGAAAGAAAGGAAAAAGAAAAAGAGGAAAGGAAAGGAAGAAGGTGAAATAGAACGGAGAAGTAAATTTGAGTGGAGGAAAGAAGGAAAGGAAATAAAGATAGATAGATAGAAAGATAGACACACACACAAAAAAAGAACTAAAACAAAGAAAACTGTGAGAAAAATATAGACAGAATGAAAGAAAATATAAACAAATAAAAATAAGAAAATCAATGAAAACGGTGATAGAAGTAAAGAAAACGGGAAGCCAGTGACAAAAACAAACGCTCGAAATTGAAAAAAAAAACAAGAAAAACAAAAGAGCATCAAACAACAACAAGAAGAACCAGAAACACACAAGGAAACACACAAACAAACACTCAACACACGAGAGAAACACAACCACCACCACCACCACCACCACTAACAACCACAACAACAACCACAAAAACAACAACCATTCCTCCACTTAGGACCTCCACACCACGATTCCTTTATGAAGAGGAACAAAGACAAAGAGGAGACAACGACCAGGAGTAAGAAGGAGGAGAAGAAGGAAAAGGAGAAGAAGGAGAAGAAGGAGAAGGAGAAGAAGGAGGCTGAGAACAAAACCGCAGGAGGAGGAGGAGGAGAAGGAGGAGGCGATAAGAAGGAGAAGACGGTAGGAGAGGAGAAGAAGGAGAAGAAGAAGACGGAAAGCAAGATGGGGCTAAGAAGAGGAAGCGAGGAAAAGGAGAAAGGAAAGAACGCCAAAGCTGGAGGTCCTACGCTGGTGCCTCTTGGCGTGGCGGCGGGCGTGGCTAAAGGGATAGGTGGGGGGCTTGGCGGGGGCTTATGGGGCATGGGGCTACAGAAGACAGAGAAAGGAGTCGGAAAGAGGAGCCTCCGTGGCGGCAACGATGAGGGAGTCCAAGTTGGTGAT
>NC_066569.1:10433259-10455759 GCF_024679095.1 Eriocheir sinensis
AGGAGGAGGAGGAGGAGGGAATAAAGAATGGAGAGAAAAATTGCGTATCCGTCCAGCACATCCACACAAAAAAAGAGAAAGTGGATGAAAAAGAAAAATCCACATATGTCTGATGGAGGAAGAGGAGGAGGAGGAGGAGGAGGAGGAGGAGGAGGAGGAGGAGGAGGGTAGAGGGAGGAGGAGGAGGAGGGAGTAGGAGGAGGTGGAGAAGGAGACCGAAGAGATACTCAAAATAAACTCACACACACACCCACACACACACACTCTCTCTCTCTCTCTCTCTCTCTCTCTCTCTCTCTCTCTCTCTCTCTCTCTCTCTCTCTCTCTCTCTCTCTCTCTCTTACACACCCACCTACCTACACAACACACAACCCCACCCACCCACTCCCACCCTCCCCCTCTTCCTCCTTCACTCCCTAACCATCCCTTCTCCACCAGGGACGGAGGCGGCGCCGGTGGTGGTGGTGGGGAACAAGGTGGACCTGGAGAGAGAGCGTGCCGTCAGCTTCCAGCGGGCGCAGGACTGGGTGGACACGTGCATGACCAACGCGTCCTACCTGGAAACCTCGGCGAAGTACAACATTAACGTGGGCGAACTCTTCAAGCAGCTTCTCATCCGCACCTACGGCCTGGCTAACAACGAGATGGTGAGTGTGTGTGTGTGTATGTGTGTGTGTGTGTGTGTGTGTGTGTGTGTACTTAGCCACGGTTTGACCACGCGATACTCTCGACCGCCAGCTGCCCTGCCAGTCACAAGCGACGGCTCTTGGGCACGGCGGGAAGCTCATACTGGGAACCTCATACCCACATACACCTGGGAGGCGGGACACAACCCCGACTTTACACCCGGCTCCCAGTCACTGCTGGATGAACACGGGGCTCGGATTAAAGGAGACTGCCCATCCGTCTCCATTCTGCCTGGGAATCGAACCCGAGACCTCTGGGTTGTTAGGCGAGTGCGCTAACCACTGGAATACTGTGTGTGTGTGTGGGGGGGGGGGGGGTAAGGATCTATATTTGTAGGAGTTCCATGCTGCGGGGTTTTTTTTTTTTTTTTCGTGTTTTTTTTTTGCCTCCACCTCCCTCCCTTACCAAGCCCCTCTCTTCCCGCCTCCTCCCCGCCCTTTTACTAACCCCCTCCCCCCTTTACTAACCCTTCTTCCCCCTCCCCCCAGGCGCCCAGCGGAGCACGGGGGCGCCTCAAGTCCCTGGGCAACATCATGGAGGTGGTGCGCCGGCGGTCCTTCAGTCTGGCCCAGGCCGCGTCCTGCTCCGCCATCCCCGACCATCCCGATATTCGCGACCACAAATGTGTCCTCCTCTAGGCCTCCCTTCCCTCCTCCTCCTCCTCCTCCTCCACAACCCACCTAACCGATCCTAACTTAACCGAATCTCAAATGTTTCCTCCTATAAACCTACCTCCTCCTCCTCCTCCTCCTCCTCCTCCTCCACCTCATCTCCACCCCTTCATCTCCACCTCATTTCCACTTTTGTTTTTTTTTCTTCTTCATCTCCTTGAGTCGCCTTTTCATCGTCACACTTATTCTCCTCCTCCTCCTCCTCCTCCTCCTCCTCCTCCTCCTCCTTCTCCTCCTCCTCATCATCATCATCATCATCATCATCATCTTCCTTTAATCAATCTCCATGTAGCCCATTCCACTTTCTTATTATCCTCCACAAATTCACGTCATCTCCACTTGCATCCACTCATCTCCACTCAACTCCACCTACCTCCCACTCTCCCCCCATTTCATTTAACCTTCTTTTGATGACCTTTCCCACTCATCTCCACCACTCATCTCCACTGATCTCCACCCCTCATCTCCACCACTTGTCTCCCACTTACCTCCACCACTCATCTCCCACTGATCTCCACCACTCATCTCCACTTATCTCCACCACTCACCTCCACTTATCTCCACCACTCATCTCCACTGATCTCCACCACTCATCTCCACTGATCTCCACCCCTCATCTCCACCACTTGTCTCCCACTTACCTCCACCACTCATCTCCACTCATCTCCACCACTCATCTCCACTGATCTCCACCACTCATCTCCACTGATCTCCACCACTCATCTCTACTGATCTCCACCCCTCATCTCCACCACTCACCTCCACTTACCTCCACCACTCATCTCCCACTGATCACCACTCATCTCCACTTATCTCCACCACTCATCTCCACTCATCTCCACCACTCATCTCCACTGATCTCCACCACTCATCTCCACTGATATCCACCCATCAACTACACCACATGTCTCCCACTAATCTCCACTCCTCTCCACTCATCTCCACCACTCATCTCCACTGATCTCCACCACTCATCTCCACTGATCTCCACCCCTCATCTCCACCACTTGTCTCCCACTTACCTCCACCACTCACCTCCACTTATCTCCACCACTCATCTCCACTGATCTCCACCACTCATCTCCACTGATCTCCACCCCTCATCTCCACCACTTGTCTCCCACTTACCTCCACCACTCATCTCCACTCATCTCCACCACTCATCTCCACTGATCTCCACCACTCATCTCCACTGATCTCCACCCCTCATCTCCACCACTAGTCTCCCACTTACCTCCACCACTGTCTCCACTCATCTCCACCACTGATCTCCACTGATCTCCACCACTCATCTCCACTGATCTCCACCCCTCATCTCCACCACTTGTCTCCCACTTACCTCCACCACTCATCTCCACTTATCTCCACCACTCATATCCCACTTACCTCCACCACTCATCTCCACTTATCTCCACCACTCATATCCCACTTATCTCCACCACTCATCTCCCACTTATCTCCACCACTCATCTCCCACTTATCTCCACCACTCATCTCCACCCTTATACTCCTCCCATCTCCACTTACCTCCACCACTCTCCTCCCCACTTTTCTCCCCCACTCATATCCCACTTATCTCCACCACTCATCTCCCACTTATCTCCACCACTCATCTCCCACTTATCTCCACCACTCATCTCCCACTTATCTCCACCACTCATCTCCCACTTATCTCCACCACTCATCTCCCACTTACCTCCACCAAGCGACCTTTTAACAAGTGACTTCCCGCAGCTTCCAGTATTATGACCTTGACAATGTGTGACCTTGAACTTGTGACCTTGAACTTGTGACCTTGATCTAATGTGATGTTCCGTGACCCTTGTTCGACCCCGCCTGAGCCTTGATTTACTCAGCGAGGTCACCATTTAGTCTCCTGCTTGACCTGACAGAGAGAGAGAGAGAGAGAGAGAGAGAGAGAGAGAGAGAGAGAGAGAGAGAGAGAGAGAGAGAGAGAGATAGTATAGTGTATGTTGTGATCCAACCCTCCCTAAACACACACACACACACACACACACACACACACACACACACACACACACACACACACACACACACACACACACTCTACTCTTCCAATCCCCCAATCCCCCCCCCCCCCCTTCCTCCGTGTGTGTCGCTGTGATTTAGCTGTTAGTCTGTCTGTCTGTCTGTCTGTGTCAATGAATTACTCCTTAGACACTTCATAGTCTCGTCCGGAACAGCTTCATCCGCTGACCCGAAGCTCCGAAACAGCCAACTGCTTCATTCCAGGCCTCGAATGAACCCTTACCAACCTCCACAGTAATAATAATGATGATAATAACAATAGTAATAATAATAATAGCAGTAGGAGACGATGTAGTAATCCATAATAATAATAATAATGATAATAATAATAATAATAATAATAATAATAATAATAATAATAATGATTTAGTTGGTTGTATCTTTTTATTTTCGCATCACTTCGGAAAATAAATTAAAAACAAATCAGGTAAATATGCAGGAAGAAAACGAGAATAAAAATTAAACCACATGATAGCAATTTATAAAGCGAAATAAAAAAAATAATAATATATGGTGGACGTTTGTGAGGGGGCAAAAAAAAAAATAATAATAAATGGTCAACGAATGCGAGTTTGTTTACGCGTCTCGGAGTGCGAAACCGCAAAAACAAAAAACAAAAACAACAATAATATGCATATCACTGGAGGTGTTGTAATCTTCAGCCCTACTAGTATATTTTAAGGACTGACAATAATAATAAAGAGTAATAATGATGATAATAATTATAGTAGTGACATGTATAATAGTTGATAATGCATCTGGGGGTGTATAATCAAGTTGTCTGTTTTGTAGAAGAGAGATTTAGGATTGTAGAATATATATATCTGTATCAAAAGAGAGAGAGAGAGAGAGAGAGAGAGAGAGAGAGAGAGAGAGAGAGAGAGAGAGAGAGAGAGAGAGAGAGAGAGAGAGAGAGAGAGAGAGAGAGATTGTTTGTGTGTAGCAAGACAAATTAAAAAAATATATATATATGTGTAAATGGTTGTGACGAAATTATACGGAGACAATGAGAGAGAGAGAGAGAGAGAGAGAGAGAGAGAGAGAGAGAGAGAGAGAGAGAGAGAGAGAGAGAGAGAGAGAGAGAGAGAGAGAGAGAGAGAGAGAGAGAGAGGTGAATTATGATAAACTAAACTAAAAAACAAAAATATATATAAAAATAGTTGTAACAAAACAATAAGGAGACAATAACGATGTACAATCACTATATTTATTCTCATTAATCTATCAGACTGTGTATGTATGTATGTATGTGTGTATGTATGTATGTATGTGCGTATGTATATATGTATGCATGTATGTATGTATGTATGTGGGGGGGGAAAAATCATGTTTTGTTCATGTTCTCGAAATTAAGAAAGAAAAAAAAAAGTCGAGAACAATTATTGAAAACGAATTAGAGAGAGAGAGAGAGAGAGAGAGAGAGAGAGAGAGAGAGAGAGAGAGAGAGAGAGAGAGAGAGAGATAATAGGTTATATATAATAATACACACAGTAGTTAATCAAATAGAAGAAGAAAAAAAAATGTAACATACCCAAACCCGCTCGCCCGCTGTCCGTTTTCACCGACTTTATCTTAGGTGTAATTTTTCTATTCTTTAATAAAATGTTTAATTAAGTGTTGCAGATGACGTGTTTCATTACGCTGGAAGGAAGAGATAGATAGATAGATAGATAGATAGAGGTAAGAATGAGAATACCAGTTAAAAATAAGAAGGATGAATAAGCAGAATAAGAATGAAGGGTAATAACGTAAAAATAAGAACAGGTGAGAGTAAGTTAGGTCGGTATTGTAAGGTACTTTCGGTCCTAACATCAGCTATTTCTAAAGGTTAAAGAGGAGGTCAGTCGGGTTCTAATGAGTGTTTCTTCAGGTTCACGGTACAGAGGAAGGGTCAAACTACCACCGGGGTCATCAAATTAATCCTGGAAATGCCCACAACTCCTACGAAAACCTTGTCAAATGAGTGTTTCTTCAGGTTCATGGTACAGAGGAAGGGTCAAACTACCACCGGGGTCATCAAATTAATCCTGGAAATGCCCACAACTCCTACGAAAACCTTGTCAAATGAGTGTTTCTTCAGGTTCACGGTACAGAGGAAGGGTCAAACTACCACCGGGGTCGTCAAATTAATCCTGGAAATGCCCACAACTCCTACGAAAACCTTGTCAAATGAGTGTTTCTTCAGGTTCATGGTACAGAGGAAGGGTCAAACTACCACCGGGGTCATCAAACTAATCCTGGAAATGCCCACAACTCCTACGAAAACCTTGTCAAATGAGTGTTTCTTCAGGTTCATGGTACAGAGGAAGGGTCAAACTACCACCGGGGTCATCAAACTAATCCTGGAAATGCCCACAACTCCTACGAAAACCTTGTTAAATGAGTGTTTCTTCAGGTTCATGGTACAGAGGAAGGGTCAAACTACCATCGGGGTCATAAAATTAATCCTGGAAATGCCCACAACTCCTACGAAAACCTTGTCAAATGAGTGTTTCTTCAGGTTCATGGTACAAAGGAAGGATTAAACTACCACCGGGGTCATAAAATTAATCCTGGAAATGCCCACAACTCTACGAAAACCTTGTTAAATAGGTGTTCTTGGGCAACGAAATGTCTTATAATACAACTATATACGTAAAATATCCTAACACGTCCTTTTTAGTCTCCTTATAAGCCCAGAAAACCTTAAAACAGTATCTATAGTTAATTGATAAGAAAATTACGTGACCATCTCGACGCGTACTGCTTCGAGCCAACAAACAAACCACCACCTCACATCTCACAATTCACATATATATGCACAATTCAACACCTGGGAACACCATACTAATATTATCTATACGTAAACTATCCTAACACGTCCTTTTTAGTCTCCTTATAAGCCCAGAAAACCTTAAAACAGTATCTATTCAGGGAGGAAACAAAGGATGAACACACTGACTTGGCAACAGTGGACCAATGGCAGCTGTGAGAGGTAAGGACGAGGAACTGTCTGTTATTATCTGCCTTATTTTCCCTATTTGAGCTATTGTTGGTGCTTATATGTACTGTATTATGTGTTATGGTGACCTTGTACCTCTTTGCAGGAACAGAACAGGGAGGTGGAGGGAGACGCAGCGCTGTAATAATGGAAAATGAAGGCTCGGAGTGCGGGTTGACAGCTGGCATGGCGGGCGGCTGCTATGGTGAAGGTTAGCGAAGGTTCATTTTTTTCACCTCCACAGTTTGTTTTCCGCTTATAAATTTGCATGTTGGTGGAAATCAAGAGGGAAGGGTATGTTTTGAGGTCCTGAGGGTGTTATGTGTGTATGTTAATGAAGTGAATGAGGAATGGTGAAGGTTAGCGAAGGTTCATTTTTTTCACCTCCACAGTTTGTTTTCCGCTTATAAATTTGCATGTTGGTGGAAATCAAGAGGGAAGGGTATGTTTTGAGGTCCTGAGGGTGTTATTTGTGTATGTTAATGAAGTGAATGAGGAATGGAAGGGATAGTTGTGAAATGGATATTATAGATATGTAACCCAGCATGGGAACAGCGTGAGGTGGCAGAGGACTGGAGAAAGGCTGTTGTTGTGCCGCTGTACAAAGGGAAAGGGAGCAGAGGTGATTGTGACAGTTACAGGGGAACAAGTCTACTCAGTGTGGCAGGAAAAGTGTATGGAAGGGTTTTAAATGAGAGGATGAAGAAAATAACAGAAAAGTGCTGGCGATGAACAAGGGGGGTTTAGGAAAGGGATTTGTTGTGTTGACCAAATATTTGTATTCAAAATGTTAGCTGAAAAACTCGTACAAAAGGACCTGAAGATGTTTGCTGCATTCATGGGCCTGGAGAAGGGTTATGACAGGGTTGACAGGAAGGGGTTGTGGGATGTTCTAAGGATACATGGTGTGGGAGGGGCGTTTGCTAGAGGGAATCCGATCCTTCTATAATGATATGAGTGCCTCTTTACGCGTGAATGGTGAATTGAGTGAGAATTTTGGTGTTGGTGTGGGTGTGAGACAGGGGTGTGTGATGTCACCATGGCTTTTTAATGTGTACATGGACGGTTGTATGAAAGAAATGAAATGAGTTGTAGAAGAGGTGCGTGTGGTGTGTCAGGATGGGATGGAGAGAGTAATGAAAGCATGTATGAGCGGTTTGGTATGGGTGAGACAGCGAAAGGAGTGGAGTGGGTGAAGCGTGGTGCGTTGAGATGGTTTGGACACGTGATGAGAATGGGGGAGAATGAATTTGTGAAGAAAGTGTGTGAGGGAAGGATTGAGGGAGGGGTGTCACCTGTGAAGTGCATAGGGTGAGTGAGTATTGGAGCGAGAGAGTTGGGAAGTAGCAGGTTGGAGTGTGCTGAGAGGGAGTGCCAGAACAGGGAGAGATGAGACACTTCTGCCGCAGCCACCCCCTGGAGGGAAGTTCCCGTGACGGAGCAGGGCGTCAGAGATATAGATAGATATATAGAATTTAGAGCAAAAGTGCCATTGAAAATTAAATGATCTAATTTATTCAAGTGTACCCAAATAGAAATAATTGGCTGAAACTTAAATTAGAGTGAGAATATTTTTTATAACTATGTACTTCTATTATGAAAGTTTGTTTGTTCTCATTCATTAGTAAGTTACTCTTCTTTTTCCAGGGGAGGCCCAGCATATGTTGCCCCTGCAGAGGACCCTCCCGGCCACCACCACGGGGAGTGTTGGTGAGGGCGGCGGCTCCCTCCACAGGGCAGGAGGGGCAGGTGCCTCTCCATGTTCCAAGCATGACACAGGTGAAGGGTATGTGATTGTTCATTGCATAAGTATCATTCAAAATACTATACTACTTTACCTTCACCGTTTGTCTATGTCTGCCTCTTCATTATGATCAGTGACTAACTCCTGTATCTTCATGTTCTTTATTTTGAGATGTGTATAGGATATATTAATCGTGATATTGAGATATGAAGACAACTAGTGGTCACAGCGCCAGTAACTAGGTGTTCAATACCCGGGTGGAGTGTGGGGGGCTTCGTGGTGCAGTGGTTAGCACACTCGGCTCACAATCGAGAGAGCCCAAGATTCCCAGGTAGATTTAACCCGGTAGCAGCGACGGGCCAAATTTGTGCAATGATTTAAACCCCCCAAAATGGATGATACATAAACTGATCACAAATGCTTTGATATATATTATGAAATGGTTTGTGCGAGTGATGATTTTTTTCTCATTTTTCTCGCTTAGAGGGACCATTAAGAAACATGATCCCTGCTGCTACAGGGTTAATACTCTGTCTGTCTCTCATACAAAGGTGTTGCCCCTCATCACAGTGTATACACTTTACAGAGCATCGTGTGGGTGAGCCTGTCCCGATGCCTGACCCTCGGAGCTCCCTCAAGGCAGAGGCTGGGGCCCACACATTCCTTTTCGCACTCTGTCCATCCTTGTCTGGGTCCTCTCATCCCCCAGCCTTCCCGCCAAGGTATTCTAATGCTCAGTACGTGTCATTCCAAGGGTAACACTCCTACACCCATAGGATTCACTTTGATCCTCTCTACAGTTTTTATCATGTTCTCTTGCACCAGTCTGCAATACATTGTTTTAAATTATATATGAAAATTTTTAATGGAACTTAATTTGAAACATACAAGTTTAAATTCATTTACACAGTTTTTTTGTAATTGCACATGATGAACGTGGTGCAGTGGTTAGTGCGCCTAGCCATGAATGTGCCGGCCTGGGTTTGAAATCCAGGCAGTCAGCGTGCAGCCCACCCAGCTGTTCATCTTTCCTTTCTGGCTGTTGGATAAATGTTTACCTGGGGAAGGTAAACTGTGGTAACCCGGATGTCACAGTGGCGGGTTAATGGATTCCTCCCACCACAAGCTCAAAGGGCCAGTGTGACGGGTGAGCACCACCCAGCTGTGCCCCAAACTTTACCTTTTACATCAACCATCTGACTGCTCTTCACTGTTATAATGCAGGACAGTAATAGTTTAGTTGTCTTTTCCCCCTCATCTTTTTTGGCTTGGAAATAAACTTTTGAAATAAAGCCAATAAAGGTAACGGTAAAGATGGGTGCACACACTACAGCTGTGTGGCCTCGGTGCTCATCTCCGTCACATCAGCCCTGGAGCCCGTGGTGGGAAAGAACTCCTTCACACTGGTTTGTCCAAGAGTGGAGTCTGGGGTTGCCACAGTTTACCTTCCCCAGGATTTTATTCTCAGCAGGCAGGTCTGAGGTGCCAAGTCAAACAGGATTTATGCCAAATGATATTTAATGACAGTTGTCCCATAAGTATTTATTTTTTCTACAATCCTAAAACTTTGGGAGGAAAATAATATTTGTCAGTAGATTACTACTGATCCTACAGTGTTGATGATAGTAACAAAATGCTGCCACATTACTGTAGTGCCTGACTCGCCTGCGGGGAAACCCTCCCAAACTCACTCTATGAGAGGGCACGTCTTTGGCTGGCTGGTTAAGGAGTGACTTTCCCATCTGGCAGTCACAGGTTCAGTCCCCAGCACCGGTAAACCTTTCCTGGCCTGGAGTAATTTCTTGTGTGTCCCATAACACACAGAGGTCATGTGAAGGTGTAGTGAAGTGAAATTTGGGTAATGAATGTGGTGGCAGCAATTTCAACTTCATTATACCCTAAATATGACCTCTGCCTGTCACAAAACACACGACCCGTAAAGGGTTTCACCGGTGCCGGGATCAAACCCATGACCAGTGAGATAGAAAAGCCACTCCTTTACCATTCAGCCAAAGAGATGCCTCCTTGGTGGAGTGTATGAGAAGCAGTGACACACTCCCTTCAGAGCTGATGAACCAACTTCCTTTTCCCTGACAGTTCCTGGGCCGGGACTGACGGCTGAGTTCTCCCACCACTGTGCTCCATGACTCTCCATCCTGGACTGTAGCAGTGCCTGTTGGAGGGTTGAACTCCTGACTCGGCTACACCAAGCACCTGGACTGTAGCAGTGCCTGTTGGAGGGTTGAACTCCTGACTCGCCCACACCAAGCACCTGGACTGTAGCAGTGCCTGTTGGAGGGTTGAACTCCTGACTCGGCCACACCAAGCAGAGGTGACCTGCATTGTGAAGTCAGCAAGCCATCGTGCCTAAATTACGGGAAGTTATTAGTCCTGTAAATTTTACTGGATGAGATATTTATGTAATTTCATCTGCATTCAAATTGTTAGACATTGTTTAATGCTGGCATGGACAATTCTCTTGTTAAAGTTATTTTACAGAGACTCATTTAGGTATTATATGGACTTTAAACAAATTTTCCTTATTTTCTGACACCTTCAGTAGAATGTTAAGCATTAAGGTTCACTCAACCATTTTTTTATGATCCCGTTCGCTAACATATCAGTGGCAGATGTGATTTAATAGATTAGTTAAATGATCAGACTAAAACTGAAGGTGACTAGATACTGAAAATCATTGTCATCACCACTAAAGTCTGTTCACTTCAGTCCGAGCCAAGCTGACAACATAAACCTAAGCGTGTTTGCAAGCTGAGTGCTGATTGGCTACTGCTGTGGCTTCCAAGTTTCCTTTAACCTCTGTGTTTATCTCACGCAACACTTTCTGCTAATCTGCACTGTGCTTACGAACACGCTTAGGTTTATGTTGTCAGCTTGGGGCAGACTTAAGTGAACAGACTATACTCATGAAGAGACTCAAATACTGTACTATCTTGAAATTCAATTCATGAATATATAATTTCTATCATCCTTTTGTCCCTTGTGGCATGCAATGTAGATTACTTGCAATAAATTAGTAAATCCTGCACCGTCTACTTGATCTGTTCCCTCCCCCTGCTGACCTGTCTTGGGGCGGGACTGATCGACCAGGGAATGCTGCCCCAACAACAAAGGTCATATGGCAGCAAACACAGAGAGATAGGAGTTAAAATCAGTGTTTTCAGAAAGCTTAACCCGGTAGCAGCGAGGATCATGTTTCTTAATGGTCCCTCTAAGCGAGAAAAATGAGAAAAAATCATCTCACACAAACCATTTCATAAAATATATCAAAGCATTTGTGATCGGTTTATATCGTGGCACAAATTTGGCTCATCGCTGCTACACGGTAAAGCCACAAACTTGCCCTGTCGCTGCTACCGGGTTAAAGGTGCGTTATAAAAATCTTAAAATGAAGCCATCAACTGGGGTGGAAGACGTTTGATAGGGACCAGGACGCACTTGCAGGGGAGGATTATATGATTATAGAAATGTAATGTGTTGAGTCTGTTGCAGTGTATATGTGGCTTCAATAGATACATGGGCTGACGTGGAGTGTAGGGAATTACATCGCTCGCTTAAACTAGTCAGGAAATGTGAACCTACTTGTTTTCATCTTTCCTCTAGAATAGATGATGAGTAAAGATTTTATCAAGGACATCACTGAGTAAACTAATCAAGAAAAATTAAACTGTTTGCTTTTATCTTTCCTTTAGAATATACCAAAGTAGATATTTCGAGAAGACCTTCACGAGTAAACTAATCAAGAAAAAAATAACCGTTTGCTTATTCTTTATCTTAGAATTAGAATATACCAAAGTAGATATTTCACCTAAGAAGACCTCACTGAGTAAACTAATCAAGAAAAATTAAACTGCTTGCTTTTATCTCTCCTTTAGAATATACCAAAGTAGATATTTCAGCTAGGAAGACCTCACTGAGTAAACTAATCAAGAAAAATTAAACTGTTTGCTTTTATCTTTCCTTTAGAATATACCAAAGTAGATATTTCAGCTAGGAAGACCTCACTGAGTAAACTAATCAAGAAAAATTAAACTGTTTGCTTTTATCTTTCCTTTAGAATATACCAAAGTAGATATTTCACCTAAGAAGACCTCACTGAGTAAACTAATCAAGAAAAATTAAACTGCTTGCTTTTATCTCTCCTTTAGAATATACCAAAGTAGATATTTCACCTAAGAAGACCTCACTGAGTAAACTAATCAAGAAAAATTAAACTGCTTGCTTTTATCTTTCCTTTAGAATATACCAAAGTAGATATTTCACCTAAGAAGACCTCACTGAGTAAACTAATCAAGAAAAAATAAACTGTTTGCTTTTATCTCTCCTTTAGAATATACCAAAGTAGATATTTCAGCTAGGAAGACCTCACTGAGTAAACTACAAAGTCATGAGAGTTTAATTTACTTGCTTTTAACTTTCCTCTTGAATAGATTAATCCGGCAGCAGCGACGGGCCAAATTTGTGCCACGATTTAACCCCCCCAAAATAGATGATACATAAACTGATCACAAATGCTTCGCTCTATATTATGAAATGGTTTGTGTGAGGGGTGATTTTTTCTCATTTTTCTCGCTTAGAGGGACCATTAAGAAACATGATCCCCGCTGCTACTGGGTTAAAACTATATATTTCATCCAAGAAGACCAGTAACCATCTTCTTGAGAGTGGAATGACAGCCAAAAGGGTTGAAGACCACTGCTATAGACTACCACATACCAATAAGCAAAAAAAAGACAACCTACATGTGTCTGCTGCCTGCCTACTGTCCAGTCACCATTCATTACGACTGAACAATGGGGAGCATATGCCAGGAGGAGCATTGCTTCACTCACCCGCCGACTCCAACCCAGACGGTCAACCCAGGCAAGCCTCCACACAGCTGCCCTTACCATGAGCTCCGTGGGCGTCCCCTGGGTCCACTTGGTTCAGCTCTCCGCCTTCCCTGCAATGAAAGAAAGAAAATTAAACACAAACCGTGAACTGATATGTTTTTTCACAGTAGAGGAAACAGCTCAAGGCAAAAGCGAAAAGAAAAAAGAAAACTCAATCAGTGCAGCTCCTACAAAAGGGTGATGATGGGTGCTGTGAAGGAAGGGAGGGTGATGATGGGTGTTGTGAAGGAAGGGGAGGGTGATGATGGGTGCTGTGAAGGACGGGAGGGTGATGATGGGTGCTGTGAAGGAAGGGAGGGTGATGATGGGTGTTGTGAAGGAAGGGGAGGGTGATGATGGGTGCTGTGAAGTACATGACCTCTCTCTCTCTCTCTCTCTCTCTCCATCACCCTGCCCTCCATCCCTATCCGTCCACCTTCACTCTCATCCAGGCCTCCAACCTTGCTTCCTTCCCCCTCCCCCGACTCCCCAAGTAGTCACCTCACCGTCACCCAGCCCTCCACTCTCACCCTCCCCCCACACACTCTCATCACCCCGCCCGACACCCTTGCTTCGTTCCCTTCACCCAGTCCAGCTCACTATCACCCTGCATTCCACTTTTGCTTCCTTCCCTTCTCCCCCCGGCACACACACACACGCATACACCCACCACATACCCAAACCATAATCTTGTCCTTCACCATACATTCCTCCACTTCTCTCCACTTCTCACCCTTTACACTCACTCACAGCAGCCCCCTCCCCCTCCCCCCCCCACACCCCATGAAGCCCTCACCTCAGTAACGATGGTGCAAGGGTGCGTTATGAGGCTCCCGGTGACCATTCCTTCCACTTCACTCGCTCACAGCCGCTTCCTCCGCAAAACTGGCCCCTCTCCACCCCTCTCAGCCAAAGCGGGTTCACAGCGGAGGCCGAGTGAAGCAATGAACGGCGCCGCTCCGAGGAAGGGCAACGAGCTAATCATGGTCTTCTGCGCTGCATTTTTGTTTAATCGTACGTTAGTTGTGTGTAGATGTTGCAAATGTCTCTGGATAGTATATGTTGTTGATGTGTGTTTTTCAAAATGGTATAGTGTAGGCCTCTCTCTCTCTCTCTCTCTCTCACACACACATACACATACACACACACATACTTAGTGGAAAGCAGCCAGTCAACCATCAATCTTAACAACATTTTATTATAATACTCCAAGTTCTTTGTCTATTGCACTCAATGCCCTTAACATATAGTAGGAAATAACAGTGACCCCGAACACTACAGTACAAGCGGTCACGTGGACTCTGAACCTGCAAAACCAACACTACAGGAACAAAAGACTCGAAGTTATCTGGTCAGGTTATGCCCTAAGATGCTACATGTACTTACAACTAACGACCTTCCAGACGACTAACAACTATTAATACAAGTACGTGCGAGTGGGATAATACGGAGGACGTGGTAACACTGATATATAACTTCAATGTAATAATCACCCTTACACTCCTATTATCAAACGCTTCGGGCTCTTGTTACGACCGCTTTTTTTTTTTAAGACCAGAGAGAAGCTGCGTCGGGTTATCATGAGTTTTTTCCCGTCCACGGCGCAGAAGCCTTCCAAAGCTGCTGCCCCGACACCTTAATTCTGCGAGAGCCTTTTGGAATAGACGTACTAAGGTTTTGAAGCGTTTGATAACATGGGCCTTACTTAGTCTACGCTGGCAACCTTAAGGGCCGGTTCAACAGTCCAACACGGAGTCATTGTAAGCCCCAAAAACCAAACTATATGCTCCACAATGATCTGATATTTCTACTAGAGATATTTCCTGTGTGAATACCATATACTAAAGAGATTTCCTGTGTGGTTTCCTAAAATTTCCTCCTTTTTATCGCAACGCCAAACACTATAGAAGGAATTTTCGTATTATTTTTGGTTTGGTTGAGGAGCTTATACGAACTTGCTGTACTGGACTGTAATAAAACTGGCCCTCATCAGTCTAAAGTGGAGTGTGCCGATGCTATGAAGGGGGGAGGCTTAAGAATATGACCCTTACCCTTTGACTGTGAATTTCCTACAAGAAGACATCACCAAGCTGCAGGAACGGAAAAAAAGTGGCTGCTACAATTCAATGAAGAGAAATGTAAAGTCCTGCACCTTGGGAGAGGAAATCCAGCATACCAATACCACATGGGAAACACTCCACTATCCACCACAGAGGCAGAGAAAGACCTGGGACTATATGTTACCAGGTTACCAGGGAAGGAGAAATCCGTGCCAATCGCAGCGGACGGGTTAACCGCGAAAGGGGTGTTAGGAGTCACCCGATCACGACCCTCAGCGGACGTTGGCAAGTTAGATTTATTTTATAGTTCAAGTATTTGCCGGCGTGCGCACGAATTGCCGCTGCTCTGAGTGTGCGCGTGTGTACGTATTGGCTGGTTACGTACATGCGCACATACACTCATATTTAATGCCAATAGATGTGTGTGTGTGGGTGAGTGTACATGTGTGTTTCGCCGACACGCGTACATACACACACCCGGATAATATAATAACATGAATAAAATAATAAGAAACTGTAGGCTGAGTTTCTCTTACATAACACTACTAAATACCTTCTTGCAGAGCGTGGTGAGCCTACAGCGAATAAAACACACACGGCTGGAGACCAAACACGAAACACGGATAACTAAAATAATAATAATAAAATAAAACAAACAGCATTGCAGCCTCTAAAAACGATACCATAAAAAAAACTTACTGAAAAATAACAAAAAATGAATAAAAATGGAACAGAATGGAAAAAAAAAAAAAAACACCAATGAAAAACATGGATATAAAAACAACTAACTAAAACGAATAAAAACATGAAACACAGCTTGAGGGGGAGGGTCATAGTCTAACACCCTTTTCAAACCTTAGACAGCAGGAGTGATTAGACAGCAGGAGTGAGGTAGAGAAAGCAGAGAGAGGGAGGTCGCAAAGCACTCAAGCAGGTGAGGTAGTGGTGTTAGCGGTTTCCTCCTCTTCTTCCTCTTCCTCCTGCTCCTTCTCTTCTCCCTGCCAGGGGGTGGAGGTTCTAGTCGCCGCCAGCTGCTCCGTGAGGGCTGCCAGGGCTGCGTGGGTCTGGAGGGCGAGGTCTTCCTGTCCCGCCAGCATCACCCGAAGTTCCGATACAGTCTCGCGCAGTGTAGCCAACTCGGCGAGCAGACCTTGAACCCCCGCGCAGGAGGCACCCCCGCCCACCTTTTCTGCGGCTGTATGGGTGGAATGAGGGAGTGGTAAGGACATGAGCAAAGGCAAAATAAAGCTTAAAACACCAAACACGGCGCTCCAAACACATAAAACTGTTATTGAAACCGCTCCAAACATCCAAGGCTATCCAAACACCGCTGCAAACACCCAAGACTATCCAAACACCGCTGCAAATACCCAAGCCTATCCAAACACCGCCTCAAACACAGAAAACTACCCAAACACCGCTGCAAACACCCAAGCCTATCCAAACACCGCCTCAAACACAGAAAACTACCCAAACACCGCTGCAAACACCCAAGCCTATCCAAACACCGCCTCAAACACAGAAAACTACCCAAACGCCGCTGCCAACACCCCAGCCGATCCAAACCGCCTCAAACACAGAAAACTACCCAAACGCCGCTGCAAACACCCAAGCCTATCCAAACACCGCCTCAAACACAGAAAACTACCCAAACGCCGATCCAAACACAAAAAACACATCCAAACAGCCCTAGATAGATAGATAAGACCAAATAAACCAGAGGAAGAGGAGGGGAATGAGGACGATGGGAACAGGTCAAGCTACCCAATATTAAGAATAGGAATAGGAGCACCCCAACCCTTTCCTCCATGCCCCGACCCCCTTCTCCCTTCCCACCCATACCCTCTTCCCTTTTCCTCCCTTACAGCGCAGCACACTCACGCAGCACGTTGAGGATGGCCTGGCCGTACGCGTAGCCCAGCGGAGATGAGGCGTTGCAAGCGTAGTTCCCGACGTCGGTGGTGGAGGCGCCAGCGATGACCAGGCGCGGGCCCTCGATGGTGCGGCGAAGGTGGCGGTCTGCTGGGGAGGAGGAGGAGGAGGAGGAAGAGGAGGAGGAGGAGAATAGGATGATAAGAAATATAGTGTTAATCTAAGTTTTGTTACTGTTATTATTACTATCAGCATTATCATTATTAGTATTATATCTACTACTACTACTACTACTACTATTACTATTACTATTACTACTACTACTACTACTACTACTACTGCTGCTGCTGTTATCGCTTCCATTATATAAAAGTACCCATGATATACTTAACTACCCAACTATTTATCTATCTATCTATGTATTTGTCTATCTATCCATCTCTTCCTACTCAAGCCCCTTCTTCTCCCCCTTCCTCCGTCACACACTAACCCACGTACCCCGGGGGGAGAGGCGGCGCCCATTCAGCATCCAGGTGTAGGTGACATCCCCCGTGGAGTTGGTCTCGCAGGTGAAGGTCACGGTGTCGCCCTCACGAACGGTCTGGGAGGCGAGAGGCTCCTGGAGGACTGGGCGCTGCTCCACCTCCACCCTGGTAACGGACGATTTCTCGGGACCCACGCCGTTGGTAGCCACACACTCATACTCCCCAGCATCCTCCAGCTGTGTGCATGAGTTGTGTTGTAAGGGACCAATATATATATGCATCATGTAGATAGAGATATGCGGAATGTATGAGGCAATAGATTCTCGGTTTGGTGTCATAATATTTCGGCGAGGTTAGGTTGTTTTGGGAGTGACGACGTTGGGAGGGATTCTGCTGAAGTCGACACCGGTATCCCACCGCTGCCACCATTTATGTTGGCTGTTTTTGGTTATCATTTGTGCTGTTGTTGGGGGATGATGGGTGTGGGAGAAGGGGGGATGTGTAGGGAGTGTAATTACGTAAAGGGGTGATGGATATGAGAAGGGTGATGAGTGTAAAGGGGTGTCTGTAAGGGAGTGATGGATATGAGAGGGGTGATGTGTAAGGGGGTGATGTAAGGGGTGATGGATATGAGAGGGTGATGTGTAAGGGGTGTAATGCATGGGGTGATGGATGAGAGGGTGATGTGTGTAGGGTGGATGTGAGGGTGTATGGGATGAAGAAGGGGTGATGTGTAGGGGTAGGTGTAATGGGTGGATGGGGTGTGGAAGAAGGGCTGGTGTGTGAGGGGTGGATGCAAGAGTGGATGGGGTGTGGAAGGGGTGATGGGTATGGGTAGGAGGTTGGGGTGACGTGATGCGCCTTACCTGTGTGTCCGCGAAGACGAGGGTCCTCCCGTAGTTCCTGGTGGTGACCCGTGTGTTGGGCTCCATCACCTCCCCGTCAGCCCGCCGCCACACGATGCTCGGAACAGGCCTGGGCGGAGGGAGACGCATAGATAGATAGATGCATAGAAAGATAGATAAATTGATAAATAGGTGGATGGGTGGATAGCTGGATAAGTTAACTGAACGTACATTACAGTTATTCATATTTAGAGATGTATAGAAAGATAGATAGATTGATAAATAGGTGGATGGGTGGATAGCTGGATAAGTTAACTAAACGTACATTACAATTATTCATCTTAAGAGGTTGTAAATAGAAACTTAGGAGTGGCACAGACGCACAAACAAACAAACAAGGAGCAGTGGGCTTTTTTAAATAGCGGGCTTTTTTAAATAGCGGGCTTTTTTATTAATGTTTCCTTTTTTTGTGCCCTTGAGCTGTCTCCTTTGTTGTAAAAAAAAGGATGAGGAGAAGAAATTATGTTTGGATAAAAAATATGTTTCAAAGGGATACGATGTTCACACAAACACACACACACACACACACACACACACACACACAAAAAAAAAAATAAAAATACTCACTCTCCCCCGTAGATGCACCACAGGGTATTCTCCTCCCCCGCCATGAAGGTCACGTTTTCCCCGGAGGTGTACATCAGGAAGCTCTCCACGTTAATCATGTCCTCCTTCAGGTTGTCCGCGCCGTCCGCAGGGTTCTTCACCGCCACATTGACGATCGACGCAATGGAGTAATCGAAAGGGTCAAAGGGCGTGTTGGCGAGGCACATGAACTGAAACTCGTGCTTGGCCGTGTCGTCCTCTTCCGTGACGTGCGTGAACCACAGGTCGCCGTCAGGGTCGGTCACCACACGCTCGTCCTTCACAAACTCCAGCGCAATGCTCTCGTTGGTCTCACTGGCGCGTACCCAGGTCAGGCTCGGCTCGGGGTACGCGAAGGCCTTGGGGCAGGACAGCTTGTAGGGGCGCCCCAGCTCGGCCACCAGGTGATAGGTGTCGCTGGGCTCGTTGTCGTTGGAGAAGTGGATGCTGCTCACGTTCAGGAGGTACACGGGGTCGGCTGCAGCGGTGCCGAGGTCATTGTAGGCGAAGCACTGGTACATGCCGTTGTCCTCCAGGCCAGGCTGGGAGATGATGAGGCTTCCAGTGTCCTCCTCCAGGGACAGCCGAGGGTCAGCCTGCCACACTAGCACCTCGCCGTCCTTGGTCCAGCGGTAGTTAGGGGTCGGCGCACCCTCCGCCTCGCAGTCCAGGATAAGAGGCAGCGCGCTCCGCGATCTCGACTTCTCAAGATCATAGAGAACCTCACTGCGGGACTGTTTGACGATGATGGGCGGGGACCTAGCTGTGGGGGGGGGGGGGGGGGGGTGGGGGGTAGGAGTGTGTGTGTGTGTGTGTGTGTCTGTGAGAGAGAGAGAGAGAGAGAGAGAGAGAGAGAGAGAGAGAGAGAGAGAGAGAGAGAGAGAGAGAGAGAGAGAGAGAGAGAGAGAGAGAGAGAGAGAGAGAGAGAGAGAGAGAGAGAGAGAGAGAGAGAGAAACCCTACCTTCCCCTCAACCTTTTCCTTCGTAACCCCCTATCTCCCTTCTTCCCCTCCTCTTCCCCACCTACACCCCTTCTCCTTCCTTCCCCACCCCTTCCCTCTTCCTCTTCCTCTTAAAATCCATCCCCTCCCCTCCCTTCTTTTTCCTCCTTCCTCCCTTCCCCACCCCACTTCTCTTCCTCAATTTTTTTCCTCCTTCCCTTCTCCTCTTCCTCTTAAAATCCACCTCCTTGACCCAACCCGACTTCACCCCTTCTTTCCCTACCTTTCCATCCCTTCCTCCTTCCTCTCCAACTCCTCCGCAACCCTTCCCTCCTCCCCTTCCTCTTAACATCTATCTCCCAACCCGACCCTTCCCTTTCGTCCCCGAGTATATAGCTGAACACCGATTTTCTGTATGTTTTGTTTTCTTTCTCTTTCACAGGAGCTGCCGATACAAAGGGGAGAAGTCTCAAGCCACCTGCGACATCAAGATCAGGACCAAGACCTCCTCCTTCCCCACCCTTTCCTCCCTACTCCTTCCCCTTCCTCCCCAACACTCACTGGTCAGCTGGACGGTCTTCTCGGTCTTTCCCACGGTGTTGGCGGCGCGGCATGAGTACTCTCCGAGGTCATCCGGGGTCACGGTCATCACTGTTAGAGTTGATCTGACACCTTGCCCCTCCTGCAGGTCTTCGGTGAGGATTCTGATGGTGAGGAGAGAGGGGGGGTTGTGGTAGTAGTGGTAGTAGTAGTAGTAGTAGTAGTAGTTCTTTTCCACGTATCTAAACCACCTTATCATCCATTTCTCTCTTTTATCTTGTATTCCTCTTCTTCCTTATTCTAAACATACAAATATGGTCATTCATCCCTTCCACTCCTCCTTCCTTCCTTCCTTCGTATCCTTCCTTCCTTCCTCCTTTCACATCCTTTCTTCCCTAGGTAACCCTTCCGATACCCTACGCTCCTGTCCACCCGGCAGTGAATGGGTACCAGGTATTAATCAGGGGTTGTGTCCCGTCTCCTGGGGTCTGTTGCCTTCTCCTATAATTCCTTCCCCTCCTGTCTCTCTCCGGCATATGACCACAGATGTTGCGCCGACTAAACGAAACTTTCCTCTTCCCTAGCTAACCCTATCAACAAATATAATCTTTCTAAAGCCTTTCCTTGTAACCTTTTTTATGCCCTTGAAATGACTCCTCTGCTGTAAAGAAATAAATAAAATAACCTTACACTCTGTCCTCCTCCTCCTCCTCCTCCTGGTTACCTGATGTTTGCCCCTCCAAGTATGGCGTCTCCCTCCTTGTACCACGCGACGTCAGCGGAGGGGAAGGATGAGACCACGCACTCCAGTTTCACCTCCTCGTTGGTGGTGGTGAAGACCTGTGGTGGTGGTGACGGTGGTGGTGACGGTGGTTGTAGTAGTAGTAGTAGTAGTAGATTATGAGAGTGACTTATATATACACACACACACACACACTGCACCCAACTAACGCCCCTAACACACACATACCCCCTACCCCCCTTAACACAAACCCCTCTCATCACCCTCTCCCTCCTCCCACTCCCCCCAAAAATATCTCTCACCCACTTCCCCCTCCTCCCCTACCCCCCTTACTCTTCCCCCATCCCCCCTTCCTCCCCCCTCACACAGACTCCAAACACATCCACATCCATATCCCCTTAAAAATCACTCTTCATCTTTCCCTGCTTAACCTTTTCCTCCTCGTCTTCCTCCTCCTTTTCCTTCGCCTTCGCCTCTCCGAGCGTTTCTTCCATGGCCTGACCCCTTTCCCTCCTCCCCTACCCCCCTTACCCTTCCCCCATCCCCCCTTCCTCCCCCTCACACAGACTCCGAACACATCTTTATCCTCTCAAAAATCCCTTTCAGCTTCCCCTCCTCCTCTTCCTCCTCCTTTTCCTTCGCCTTAAAATCATTCTCCGAGCTTTTCTTCCATGGCCTGACCCCTTTTCCTCCTCCCCTACCCTTCCTCCCACCCCTCAAGCCCCTCCATACTTACCCTACTAGCTGGCAGGGTCACATCTGGGGCGTACTGAACCTCGAGCTGTACGCGCGAGGTGGCTGGTTCTCCGATCCCGTTGTCCGCGTAACATACATAGTGGCCGCGATGGTCCTTCTGCACTAACGGTAGGTCAAGTTGGTTGGACCTATGCGAAGGAGAGCAGGGTTGGGGTGACGTCAACAAAGGTACCTTCACCCTTTTGAGGCTATATATGTATACTGTTATATGTATGTGTATATCTCAATAAATGTATCAAATCAAATCTCTCAGCACTCACTTGAAGAACCTCCCCCCGAAGTAAGGCAGCTCATCGTTCACCTTCTCCCAGTACACGTCAGGCCGAGGGGAACCGCCGGGCTGACAGTCGATGCTGATGGAGTCCCCCTCGGTCACCTGCGGGGGAAGAGAAGGACAGGTGAGTAGAGGTTAACCCGGTAGCTGCGGGGGTCATGTTTCTTAGGTTAGGTTAGGTTAGGTTAGGTTAGGTTAAAGGCCCCTCTAAGTAAAATAATGAGAAAGAACCATCACTCACGCAAACCATTTCATAATATATATCAACGCATGTGTGATCAGTTTATGCATCATCTATTTTTGGAGGTTTATATCATGGC
>NC_066569.1:10460759-10468259 GCF_024679095.1 Eriocheir sinensis
ACATCCAGACCACAAACACGCGACGGCCAAGACCGAGCCCAAAACCACAGAGCGATCCGAGCGTGGCAGTTACGTCGTAAAGGGAGCGTTCCTGTGGCCGCCGCGACGCCTCGGCCAAGGAGTGCGGACGGGCGGACGGCCAGACGGATAAACCACCACCAATCGTAATTCTACTGTACTTCGCAAGGTTCAGGAAGAGTGGTCTGTTTACGTTCCTGGCGCTAGAGCCGCGGGGACCAAACACACAGCTCGTAACCATCTCTCCGTGCCAGGAACTGCATTGAACCCGTCCGCTGCGATTGGCACAGATTTGGCTTTTACTGGTATCCCGGTAATATATACTCCCAGGTCTTTCTCTGCCTCTGTGGTGGATAGTGGAGTGTTTCCCATGTGGTATTGGTGTGCTGGATATCCCCTCCCAAGGTGCAGGACTTTACATTTTTCTTCATTGAATTGTAGCAGCCACTTTTTGTTCCATTCCTGTAGCTTGGTGAGGTCTGACTGTAGGAAATCCGCAGCCAAGGGGTGAATTCGCCCAAGACAATGAGTGTGTCGCGTTGGGGCACTGGTCAACCATAGAGGCAAGCTTGGCGTAGAACATCTCCCTTCTCCTCAAGTCAGCATATCGTAGCCATCTCTCTCTGTGTGCCAGTAACTGCATTGAATTCGCCCAAGACTGTGTCGCGTGGGGGCACTGGTCAACCATAGAGGCAAGCTTGGCGTAGAACATCTCCTTCTCCTAAAGCCCGCATATCTCGGTAGGGACGTACACTGCAATAAGAGATATGAAGCCAAGATGTGCTTCAACCTCCCCAGCATCAACCGAAGTAACCCCAACGACAGAGACTACAGGCGACTAGAAATTGCTACTCCCTTGCAACGAGCACCTCACCCGGTATAGCCCTTACTGCTGGTCTCTCCATTCCCAGGCCTCCTCGTCACTGATCCCTACTATGTCCACTCTTAGCCTCCCGAGATCAGCTGACAGAACCGGCCTCTTGCAGACTCCTAACGTTCTTATGTTCTTATGTTCTAATGAGGTATTCCATGATTCTCCCAGAGGCCAAGGATGTTCCAGGCACCCACACGAAGAGCCCGCCGGAGGAAATAAAGAAGAGGAAGAAATGGGTAATAGGAAGTAGGAAAATAAAGGGAAAGGAAGGGGAAGGAAGAATTGGAAGGAGGGAGAAGGAAGAAGGGAAGAAAATGATAACTGGGAAAATAAAGGCGAGAAAGTATGGAAGGTAAAGAAGGAAAAGGAGAGAGAGAGAAAAAAAGAAGGAAAGGGGAGGGAGGAAAGAGGGGAGACAGCAGAAAGAAGGAAAGAATGAGGATGAAAAAGAAAAGAGAAAAAAAGAAAAAGACATGGAAAAGAAGGAAAGAGAAGTGGAAGAAGAGAGAAAAGGGAAGGAAGGAAAAGGATAGAGAGAAGGAAAGGATAAGGAAAGTATGACTGGAAGAGAGAAATTAAGTAAATAAGAAGAGAAGGGAAATACAGGGAAAGGAAGGAAGGGGAAGAGGGAGAGAAAGAAGAAAGGAGGGAAGAGAAAAAGGATAGGGAAAGGAAAAAGAGGGGAGGAAAGAAAGGAGGGAAAATAAGGAAAAGAGAAATGGGAAAAAAGGAGAGAAAAGGAAGAAGGGAAGAAGAGGATATGGAAAGGAAAGCTGAAAGAAAGGAAGAAAAGAAATGAGAAGAAAAGAGGAAAAGAGGAAAGAAAGAAAAGGGAAGGAGAAGGAAAGGAAATGAGAAGAGAAGAAACGAAGAGAGAGAGAGAGAGAGAGAGAGAGAGAGAGAGAGAGAGAGAGAGAGAGAGAGAGAGAGAGAGAGAGAGAGAGAGAGAGAGAGAGAGAGAGAGAGAGAGAGAGAGAGAGAGAGAGAGAGAGAGAGAGAGAGAGAGAGAGAGAGAGAGAGAGAGAGAGAGAGAGAGAGAGAGAGAGAGAGAGAGAGAGAGAGAGAGAGAGAGAGAGAGAGAGAGAGAGGAAATAAGCAAGGGTTTGAAAGAAATGGACAAAGGACGTGAAGGAGACGGAGGAGGAAGAGAGATGGAGAGAGGGGGAGGGAAGGGGGGGAGGGAAGGGGGGGGGGAGGGGGCAGGTAAGAAAGCCATTATGACCGGAACGAAGGTCAAACGGTCAACGACATCTGGCACCACCCTACACCCTCCTGTTACATTATTACTACTACTACTACTACTACTACTACTACTACTACTACTTCATCGTTTTCACCTCTTAATACAACAACAACTTCTACTACTACTACTACTACTACTACTACTACTACTACTACTGCTACTACAAAACTCACATAAATAAACGTTAACAGAGAGAGAGAGAGAGAGAGAGAGAGAGAGAGAGAGAGAGAGAGAGAGAGAGAGAGAGAGAGAGAGAGAGAGAGAGAGCGAGAGAGAGAGAGGTAGTAGTTGTTGTATTGGTAGAAGTAGTAGTAGTAGTAGTAGTAGTAGTAGTAGTAGTAGTAGTAGTAGTAGTAGTAGTAGTAGTAGTAGTAGTAGTAGTAGTAGTAGTAGTAGTAGTAGTAGTAGTAGTAGTAGTAGCAGTAGTAGTAGTAGTAGTAGTAGTAGTAGTAGTAGTAGTAGTAGTAGTAGTAGTAGTAGTAGTAGTAGTAGTAGTAGTAGTAGTAGTAGTAGTAGTAGTAGTAGTAGTAGTAGTAGTAGTAGTAGTAGTAGTAGTAGTAGTAGTAGTAGTAGTAGCAGTAGTAGTAGTAGTAGTAGTAGTAGTAGAA
This sequence comes from Eriocheir sinensis, assembly GCF_024679095.1. NCBI lineage: Eukaryota > Metazoa > Arthropoda > Malacostraca > Decapoda > Varunidae > Eriocheir > Eriocheir sinensis. The sequence continues at coordinate 10,463,503 of NC_066569.1, forward strand.
GTAGTAGTAGTAGTAGTAGTAGTAGTAGTAGTAGACAAAGATAATGCAAACAGATAGATAATAACAAACAAACAAAAACAACAAAGAAAACAAACAAACAAACAAACAAACAAACAAACAAACAAATAAACAAGAAGTAAACAAACAAAAACAACAAACAAAAACAAACAAGAACTAAACAAACAAAAACAACAAAGAAAACAAACAAAGAAAACAAACAAACAAACAAACAGGGACCCAAACAGACAGGTGCGTGAAAGACCAACTCATTACGTCACTTCCGTCCAATTAAAGGAAGAAAAAAAACACGCGTTCACTCACCCTCAGGAGCAGGTAGTAATGAACAGGTGTGTGTGTGTGTGTGTGTGTGTGTGTGTGTGTGTGTGTGTGTGTGTGTGTGTGTGTGTGTGTGTGTGTGTGTGTGTGTCATTGAATGCATACGTACATGTGGAGGAAGTGAAGAAAACAACAACAACAACAACAACAACAACAACAACAACAACAACAACAAGAAAAAACAAGAATAACAATGGAAGAAAAATTACATGGAGGCGATAAAGAGAACAAAGAGGAGGAGGAGGAGGAGGAGGAGGAGGGTGAAACAAGATGAAGGAGGATGAGGAGAAGGAGGAGGAAGAAGAGGAGGAGGGGGAGGGCGACAACGAGATGAAGGAGGAGGAGGAAAAGGAGGAGGAGGACGTGGAAGACGAGGAGGAAGAGGAGGAGAAAGAGAAACAGGAAGGCATGCGATTAGACACAGCATCCTAACTCACTCCTCTCATCTCCACATAAACATCTCATCTTTTTCATCTCCCAACACCGCAGCATCCACCACCACCACCCTCACCACCACAACCATCATCACCACCATTGCCTTCATCACCATTATCTTCCTTTATGAGAGGCCTAAAGCACTGGTAGGCTCTCTTAAGGGGCTATGGCAGACGGACCCATGTTCTTAGTCAAGCGGGCGGATTTTATTTACAGTGGCTAACGTGAGTCCTCTATTCGGTCGACATTCTCAAAAGCTTCTGTCTCTCACATCAATTATTTCCCAAGGCCTCAAAGGAGATTAATCGGGTTGTCATGAGTTTGTTTTTCCCGTAATAGTACAGAAGGTTTGTCAGACTACCACCGGGGTCATAGAACTACCCATGGAGATGCCCCCCACAACTCCCAGGAAAGCTTCAATTCTCAAAAGCTTTTATCTCCCACATCAACAATTTCCCAAGGCCTCAAAGGAGATTAATCGGGTTGTCATGAGTTTGTTTCTCCCGTAATAGTACAGAAGGTTTGTCAGACTACCACCAGGGTCATAGAACTACCCGTGGAGATGCCCCCCACAACTCCCAGGAAAGCCTCAATTCTCAAAAGCTTTTATCTCCCACATCAACAATTTCCCAAGGCCTCAAAGGACATTAATCGGGTTGTCATGAGTTTGTTTTTCCCGTAATAGTACAATAGGTTTGTCAGACTACCACCAGGGTCATAGAACTACCCGTGGAGATGCCCCCCACAACTCCCAGGAAAGCCTCAATTCTCAAAAGCTTTTATCTCCCACATCAACAATTTCCCAAGGCCTCAAAGGAGATTAATCGGGTTGTCATGAGTTTGTTTTTCCCGTAATAGAATAGAAGGTTTGTCAGACTACCACCACGATCATAGAACTACCCATGGAATTGCTCCCCACAACTCCTAGAAAGGGCCTTGTTATATGTGTGTGCTTGAATGTGGTTTTGCCTGGCCTGTGTTGTTCCTGTCCCCCACCGCTTGCTTGATCCTCCCTTTGACCGAAGACTTAGTTGAGATTGCTTAATGTGGGTAGTCTACATTGTTGGAAAATTGACAGTTAGTTGCGGCGGGGGGGGGGGGGGGTCGAACCAGGGTCAGCGATGTCTCCACGCCCACCATTTAAGTTTTGGGAGCCTTGAAGAGCCTCTGATTCTCCTCCTCCTCCTTCTCCTCATCCTCCTCATTCCCGCATTTGTCATTTCTATTTCACTTTCATCTTCTGTGTTTATACTCTGAAGGCCTCTAGGTAATGCTCACGCTCTTTCATCCACCTCCCTTTGCCAAATATATCCCCTCTTCCAATTTTCCCCCCTTTGGTTCCTCCCTTTCCCGACCTCACCCTGTCTCTAGCCATACCCTCACTGAGACCTACGGCGCCCTACCCAATATTCTACCATTTTTCCACCAACAAAGTTATCCTCTCCAATCATCAGTGACGGTATGGAAGCAGGTGACAACTGTACTCATCTACGTCTCACTGATCCTCAAGCCTGTGATGAGTGAAGACTGAGTACCCAGGGTCACCACACTGAGTACCCAGGGTCACCACAGTTTGCAGAGTCTTGATTCATGGTGAGGGAGAGCTTGGAACACGTGTCTTAGTGAGGGAGAGCTTGGAACACGTTTTTCTTAGGTGAGGGAGAGCTTGGAGGAGATGTCTTACCAGGGAGGGAAGGGAAGGGAAAGGAAAGGAAGGTGAGGGAAGGGAAGGAAAGGAAGGAATTGGAATAGGAATGCCAGGGAAGGAAGGGAAGGTGAGGGAAGGGAAGGGAAAAGGAATGCAAGGGAAGGAAGGGAAGGTGAGGGAAGGAGATGAAAAAGGAATGCAAGTGAAGGAAGGGAAGGTGAGGGAAGGAGGGAAAAGGAATGCCAGGGAAGGAAGGGAAGGTGAGGGAAGGAAATGGAAAAGGAATGCCAGGGAAGGAAGGGAAGGTGAGGGAAGGGAAGGGAAAAGGAATGCCAGTGAAGGAAGGGAAGGTGAGGGAAGGGAAAGGAAGGGAAGGGAAGGGAAAGGAAGGGAAGGGAAATTAGTGAGGGAGAGCTTGAGAAGCATGTGGTGTGTGAAGAAATGAGTGTTGCATAGGAAGGAAACACACACTCAACAACATGAAGGAGAAACAAATAAGCAGATGAAAGGAAATAAGAAAAAAAAGTAAAGTAGAAAAGCAGAGGAAAAAAAAACAGGATATTGCATGAAGTGTGAATGGACGAAAATAATGGTCAAACACACACACACACACACACACACACACACACACACACACACACACACACACAGGGTCCTAAAAAAAATATGGGATAAAAAAATTTAAAAAAACGACGATTATAAAAAAAGAGGAAAGTACAAGAAACGAAACACACACACACACACACACACACACACACACACACACACACACACACACACACACACACACACGTACCAGCGAGCAGGCAGCAGGCAACGAGCAGCGGGCGTCCAGGTGTCATGTCTCGGGCGCCAGGTAAGAGACTGAACGCTAACCTGCACAGCTCCCACACCTCGCCTCCCCCTCACACCCCCTCCCCCCTCTCTTACCCCTCCCCCCTCAACCTGTGCAACCCCCACCCATCCCCAGCCCCTCTACCCCCTTCACTCTCACCCCTCCCCTACCTAACTCCCCTTCCTCATCATCCCTCACTCCCCCTTCCCCTTCAACCTGTGCAACCCCCTCCCATCCCCACCCCCTCTACCCCCTTCACTCTCACCCCTCCCCTACCTAACTCCCCTTCCTCATCCCCCCTCACTCTCCCTCCCCCCTCAACCTGTCCAACCCCCATCCATCCCCACCCCTACCCTCCCTCACCCCTTCATTCTAACCTCCCCTATCTAACCCCCTCCCCCTCACCATGCCTTCCTCCCCTCCCCCCCTTTCCCCCCTCCCTGTCCCCACCCCCCCCATATCCACCCATCACCTTGCCTCTCCCGTACCCCCTTTATCCCCTTCCTCCTCCCTCCCTCCCCCCCCCCTCTCTTTCCCTCCCTTCCCTGCCTAACCCCTCATCCCTCCTCTCCCTCCTTCCCGTCTCCCTCACTCCCCTCTTTCCCCTTTCTCCATTTCACCCCTACCCTCTCTACCCTCCTCCCTCGTCCCCTTCCTTCCCCTTCCTCCCTCACCCCTCTAACCCCTACAGTCACCCTTCCTCCCCCACACTTCCTATCCCTTCCCTCCACCCCATCACACCCTCCCTCCCTCCTCACCCTAGCATCCCCTTAACTCCCCTTTCCTCTCACCCCACCTCTAACTCCTCTCCTTGCACCCCCTCCTCCCCCTTCTCTTCCTCACCCCTACACCCCCTCCTCTTCCTCCTCGTAATGAGCCAATAGAATTCCTGTAGCCTGCCTTTCCATGTTTCAATGTTTCTCTTCTTCCTTCTCTTAATTCTATATCATATTTTCTCTCTTATTTCCCTCCCCTCTTCTTTCTGGCTCCCTTCCATCCTCTCCCTCCCCTTCCCCCTACCCCCCCACCTTCATCTCCCGGACATCCACCCATCATCATCTTATCTTCCCAGCATCCTCGTCATCTCATCTACTCTTCTTCATCCACCTTTGCCCTTCCTCTCTTCCCTATCATCATCTTTTTCTCCTCTTCTCACCTTTGCTCTTTCTTATGATCTATCTTCTACTTCCTCTTCCTCTTTCTCTTCTTTTTTTCTTCTTTTTTCTCAATTGCTTTCTTCTTTTTCTGGTAATTTTCATAGACTTATCATTATTTTTTTTGTGTGTGTGTCTGTTTGAGTGAGAGTGTGTTTGTGTGTTTGTGTGTTTTTCTTGTCTGTCTGTCTGTCTGTCTGTCTGTCTGTCTATCTCTCTGTCTGTCTGTCTGTCTGTCTGTCTGTCTGTATGTATGTCTGTGTGTGTGTGTGTCTGTCTGTCTGTCTGTCTGTCTGTCTGTCTGTCTGTCTGTCTGTCTATCTCTATGTCTGTCTGTCTGTCTGTCTGT